>NC_081343.1:13228570-13265023 GCF_029784015.1 Lycium ferocissimum | reverse complement strand
AGTTTTGGGGAAAAGACCGGGACACCTAATATCTACCTAAAAGTGTAGCTTCTGCAGGCCGCTGTCCTTACGAGCTTGCTTTCTCATGTAGGATTTCTCTTTGTTTAGAACCACCATGGGAGCAGGACCAAGATCTGTCCGGTCCTGATCATATTTTCGAGCTCAAGCGTGAATGCATGGAATCATTTAATATCATGCCTCCTAGCTCAAGTATGGTACGAGCCTTGCTTTTACGCAGTCTTAACGTTGCGGAGCTCGTACGGTGTTCCACGAGTGCCTAATCTTGTTAAATGAAGCCAAAGTTAAGAATAGGCGAGCATATGACTCCTGTTCGATGAAAAGTCCGTCACACCCCAATTTCCGATGTGTGTGATGGGCACCCGACCCTTACCTAGGGCCGAGCGAACCCGTCGACTAACGTAACACTCATGACCACAGTGGGCCCACAAAACATAACACACACGATATGAATTTTTTTTTCGAAAAAACAAACATGCCTTTCGTTTTTTTTTTTCAAACCAAATAAAATGCGCAATCGTATGAAAAGCGCCAATATAAGGCACAACGGTACTTTGGCTTATATAGCCGCTTGCCAAACACATCGGTAGCATAATGCATACAAACACACGACATGACGCACAAAAATGGACCGACATATCATGCACTCGACACCGTCCGCAAAGTCTACATCACAACTTCGAACACACATACGACGGCCTCCGACCCCAAGGCGGCTCAGGAGAAATGAGCTTTCGCACAATCGGTGGAGCATCTTGCTAAACATCTCTACTGCGTCTGGGTACTGCGTGGCATGAAACGCGGCCCCAAGAAAGTGGTCGGTATTAAATATGTACCGAGCATGTAAAGCATAGCATACGTCAAACGAGAACATAACCAAAGTAGGAAGTACAAAAAGTGAAGTCGTAATAACTTGACTACCTAAGTACTTACATCCGACACACAAATCATGCATACTCATACCGAACGCATCGTAATCGTCATATGGAATAACAATAACCGAAGTGGGATGCCTCATCATCGGTGATCAAACTCATCATCGGGGAACAACTCATCACACATCATCACATATCAAACGCGGTCCATGGACCCGGCGGACGAACGTGGTCGCCACTACTATCCGGCGCCACAACACAAGATAACTCCGAAGATTTCAAATCTCCGTATCCCCGAACACAACACATCATCACAACACATCATAAGCCATATCACGAAGATAATCTCCATAAACTAACCGGCCTCCCTACGGCGAGGTCTCGGAACCGTAACACAAAGATAACTCCCGCAGTATATCATGCGCACGATCATATACCGGCCCGGGATCCCATGAAAGAGGTAATACAAAACGCACGAACAATGATCGTAAGTAACCACACGCATAACGTACATCATCACATCATAACCGAATAATCAAAACGAACCCTCTTTTTTTGAAAGTCCAAAGCCATAGTCAAAACTAGTTTTCTCCCGAATCTCGCTCGTGGAATGTCAAACCGAACTTTAGAAACCACAATTATGTATCAAAATCATGGGCATAAAATCCTTATTTCCAACTCGACAAATACATAAATAAATAGTCATAGTGAAGAAAATGTTAAATTTTCCGAAAAATCCATAACAAGAGCATAGAAAGGCCGCGGGCCCCACGGACGGGTGCCGACCCCCGTCCGAGCCCGACTACGAGGGTAGGGGAGAGTGATGCCTTATGAACTTATATATTATGTTTTGGGGGGCGTTTCGAGGTCGTATGCAAAAATTACGACGTTCGTAGTTTAAGTCGTTTAAGAACAAGTCTCCTTTTGAAAACAAGATTCTTTTGAAAAATAGAACTCTTTTGAAACCTTGAAAGTTTAATCCTATAAAAGACATAAGGGTCATAACTCAACTACGTCAAAGATACGAACATCAAGGAACTTATACGAATCGCTTACACAATATTTCAAACTCAACCATATCAAAGACATACAAACCACAGCCTGACCATACTAAGGATGCCAACAGCACAAGCAAATACGATTCACAAACATACTTGACATTTACGAATGGAATTACCCCGAGGCACAAATTATGTCATACCTTAATTTCGTCTAAGACATGCCAAAAAGAAAAGAAGGGTAAGCTTCACATACTGGCTTTGCTTCCTAAGCTAATCCAACGTAAGTTCGTCTTCTCAAAAATCTACAACAACATCAATAGGCATCGAACATTAGTCCAGCCGCTAAAGGATCCAATTCCAAACCATTACTCTTTCTACGAATTTTAGGCGACACTTCCCCTATAACTGACGCCCCCGAGAATTTAACTCGGCCAAATCTTCAACAACAATACCAACAACCATTCCAACGACATTAATAAGTAATTTCAAACGCATTCTATCATTGATAATCCCTTTCCCCGTAGTTCAACAACATTCCATTCATTCAATTGAACCTTATGCAATCAAGTCAACATCATTGATTCTACATTCAAGTATCAATCCGAGGCCATTCAATTACGATTTAAGAGCATTCCAAACCATTCGCAAAAACATTCAAATCAGCCCATCCAATGTATCATGCCACCGAATCCCTCTAAATACAAGCAAACAATCAACAACGCATTTCTTTCCTTCAAATTCATACGCTTCATCCACAATCCCATACATTACAACATGATCTTCACAATTGTAAAAGAACATATAAAAATCATATTTACCTACAAAACAGCCCACAACAATCATAGCTTCAACTTGGATCATTAACCTTCATTTTATGTCATAGAATTCATGTCGACGACAACCAAAATACAAGATAACATTAATTCATTTCATGCACACCAAGCAGCCCCCTATTTTCGGCCAACACAATAAGCAACATTCCATGAGTTTCATTCACCTTCTACACATCACAACAACACATAAACATGTTGAATTCAATTACTCTCCATTCCTACACAACACACACATATGCTCGTACCCATACATATACACGACTACACTTCAACTTCTATATTTCCATGATTCTCATTCATTTCAAACATTACAACAACACACAACAAGCTAAATACAATTGACTAATCACGCCTAACACACCACAAACATGCACGGCTACACACATATATACACACGGCTCCCTTACAAAATCCACATATTCATCACTTCCATCATTTCCACACTTCACAACACACACAAACCATCCATAATATAAGAAAATAAGGATAAAATCTTACCTCCTTCTCTTTACTTCTTCACCACGGCTAGACCTCAACTTGCATGAAAGGGTGCTTTGCAAGCTCCAACAATCATTCCATGCTAATAAGCACCTTCCCAAGGGTAGAAAACATGGAAGAAAATAATTTTTTTGATGAAGAACTTTGGCCTTCAATTTTCCACTTCCATAGCCGTGTTTGCTCTTCTTTTCTCTTCTCAATCTTCTTGATTTCTCTACGGATAGAAGAGAAAAGATGACTTAGTCATCTTTTTAAGTGTCCAAGTAAAATAAAACCATGTGGCCATGGTCCACAACTACATAGCCGTCCACTTTGGCCCCTTAGTTTCCATAATTCTCAAGTTCCCTTAATTCCTTTTTGGCCCCAAATGTTTCCTTAATATTCCATGTCAACCAAAATCATAAGTAACTAAGGTCTTAAACAAGGTCATGGTTGGAAATCTCTATCTCGAGTCCCGAAATCATTTTGTCCCTAACTTTTTGCAATTAACTCGGAATATTCCAACGTACAAAGTACGGGGTGTAACAAAATCATACCGCCATACTTGGGTCTCGGGGGTAACTCCCTCTCCTGGGGTGATGGGGTCATGGACCAGCAAAGTATGTGTCCTTCATAAAGTCCCAATGATTTTTTCTTCTACGAGACTAACAATCCTCCTTTTTAATGCCAGACACACACTCAAGGTGCGCCCTACCTGATTGAGATGAAATGGGCATCTTTTGTAGGCCTATACCAAGGCAGGGACCGGTAATCTAGCCCTAGTGGCACGATCCATCCCAGCGGCCATCATTTTCTTGAATACCTCCTTACAAGTGTCGGGAAACGGAGCCTATTCCGAATGGAGAAGATTGAGCTCTGAAGGCTATGCTCCATGGAGCTGGCGTAGGGAGATTTGCCCTTCCAAAGTTCTCTGAAACCACAACAGAGGCTGCACGCATCAGCATGGACGAAGGCGCATAGAAATCTATTCCTTCCTCTGTGGGTGCATAATAACCAGACTCGTCATCCGCGTCATTCCCTTGGAACTCGGGGAACATTTTGAATAGGTTCTCCCCTCCCTTGGCTTCTATGTCGACCAGCTCTGTTTCTTCTATGTCTTGAAGCTCTTCCGCTTCCTCTCCCGGTTCTTCTTTTTCTTCCTCCTCCGGCTGTTCTTCCTCAATGGGTTCAGGGTCCCTCTCCCAGGGCTCTGCTCCTTCCTGTGGGTCTGGTGCGACCACCCATGGGTCTGAACTGGCCCCTTGTTCCTCGTTGGTTCCCTCTAGGGTTCCTCCTCTGGGCATTATAGGTCTTCTTTCTAGTCGTATGTAGTTCAGCACCAATTCCCCCACCTCTTTAGGAACATTTTTGTAATACTGTTCTTGAGGTATGCCCTCCGGTAGGTTCCCAACTATATCCAGTAATCCGTCCACCACCTCAATCTTTTTCCCTATTTCTTGGAGGTGTTTCTCCATTTGCAGCACTTTACCTCGTAGCATCTCAGTTGTCTCTCCCAGAGTCCGTGCTTCTTGCCCACCTTGGTTCGCCGTTGCAAGTCAACCTTTAGTGGAGATAAGTTCAGGTAAGTTTCAAATCTCATGGTTTTTCTTTCGAGGTATGTATTTTGGATTATTGGATCAATTGTACTCAAGCTCTGTGTACGATCGCACACATAGCAGGTAAGCATGCGAAGAACATTGCAGATAAGCACGTATTTTACAAGCATTTATACTACTTGTGTACCTAAGGCCTCTTGAGTCAAGGCTTTCCTAGTCATTTGAAACATGTAGGTGCCATTTGTGAAGGTGAATCATTGCCTTGAAAAAGCCATCATAATTAATAATAAAAGTAATATCTTACCCAAAAGGATCACAAAAGTGATGACAAAGGCCGACATGGGGCTTATACATAAAAAAAAAATAGGAAAATCAGCAATCAAGATGGTCTTCCGGCGGCTGATGTCGAGGCTTGGCCCGTTTTGGCCTTCTTGACCCTTCGAAGGGTAGTCTGGATACTAAGGCGTGCTTGATAGAGCTCCATTCTGGCAATCACCGGGTCTGTTTCTTCCAGATTCCGCCAAATGCTCACCGCACCTTCCAAGCATTCTTTCATGCGTTCCTCTTCTTGGGCTTCCTGGGAGGTGTGGGCTCTGGCGCTGGCGTGAGAGCCAAGTGTCTCTGTAGCCATGCACGATACCTGGGATCACACCCTACTTCAACCCTGGCTGGAGCTAGAGTATCTGGGCCCCAGCTCACACGGCCATTCCATTCTCTGATGATCACCCCAGCGTGCCTAATTTTCTGTTCAGTGTGCTCAATGATGAACTGCTCAGAGTTCCCTACCTGGGATATTAATTTCCTCCTGCCGAATTGTCTTAAAATCCTGGACGGATAGTAAGGACGGATTCCTCGAACCCCGACTATCGGCATAAATGGACAATTCTTGCCTCCAACTACCACTGTCTCAAATATAAAATCAGGGAACATCTAACGAATCCGATTTTCAATCAAGTCGGTGAAGAATTTAGCCCAGGAATTTTTGGACATAAACCTGAGATTTGGACAGTAATTCATGAGGCGATCTACCCGGATCTATAGACTCCAGCCCTAAAACTCTTTGGCCGTCTTAAGGTGTTTGATGATCCACCATTGCAGCAACATATTGTACCATTGGAAGTATCAAAAATGATTTTGGTATTTGTTTATAGCTCGGAAGATGTTAGCTACGATGATGGTGCTAAGTCAAAATACCTCGTCTCTTAATCTTTGGTTATCCCGTGGAAGATTGCAGGGGCCAGGTTTATCACCTTGGTGTCTATGGCTAACGATTCATCCTGTGAAAAAACTATAATGCCTAACAAGGCCATGGCTAAGGCTAAAAGTCGTGACTTCCTACTCTTCTCAGCTCCTGAATTCCCTTTAATATAGGGTGTATTTGGTGATGTCGCTGAACCTTCGGTATAGATCTCTCAAGGCCACAGTACGCCCTTGTGCCTAGGACGCATGGGTCAAATCATGAAATCACAAAATCTGGCTGACGGTGGGTTTGTGTGGAAATAACAGATTGTGGTCCAGCTTGTGTCGCCTTCACAGACAGGTCCATTGCTGTCTATAGCGTCTCTAATCTCTTATAGGGTAGGATTCATTTCAATATCACCGTAACGGAACAACATTTCTTTATCATCCTAATATCCCGCCAATACCTCTATCAGCTCCAGCCGACCTTTCGCTGTCATAATGAATGGAAAGTGTCCTAAAGTGCAGTTGATTGTTCTCTAGTGAACATCCCCCAACCATTCATACCAGGCCCTCAACAATTCTGGAGCTTCAGTAACGATGTCAAAACACATTCTTCGTTCCATATACAAAACAAAACACGATTAAGATTCCCCCCGTCCCCCTAGGATCAATGGTTCATCACATAGGCACGAACACGTTTCCACATAGCACATAAATGAAATACGGTGTTTTTCGGGTCATAGATCATCTGAACACGGGGTAGTTACTCTTAATGGGCCTTAAGTAGGTCTGAGATACCCAAGGCCCACCTAGGTATAAATGCTCTAGTCCAAAGAGGGATTTGGCTCAGCTCTATCCTAGTTTTTCTAGAGTGGTTTTTCACGAATGACCAGGAATCCAAGCGAACAACTGGGGCCGAACCGTTAGGGCTGTTGGACGATCGTGTACCAACCCCACCTCATAATGGTTCCAAGAGAAAGCTTTGGTTTTATAGTGAAGGAACGACCGCGTGCTCCACGAAGTCGCCTTTGGAACAAAGTGTAAAATAAATGCCAGGAGTGGCAGAATTGTTATATCCCGTATTTCGTACGACGGGATAATCCGAGTCAACCTTGATTAGTTAAGGACAAGACCATTCCGAGATATGAAGCAGAGACTTTTGTTCGCTTTAAAGGCTTAAATTGTGTATGATTTTATTGGTATGGAAATTTTAAGGAAACATTTGGGGTTAAGTTCCATTTTTAGTAAGTATTCTATTTTTGGAAAGGTGTATTATTAGATGAAAAACAAAAAAAAAAAAAAAAGAGAAAATAAGGGCCATGTGGCCGGCCACCTAAGGTGCGGGCCATGGCCACATGGATGCTTCTTATATGTAGTATTAAGATGAATAATTCATCACATGTTCTTCATTTTCAAACACTTAGAAGCTTGGAGAAAAATAAACCAAGCCATTCGGCCAAGAGAGAGCAGCCGAGCAAGGGTGAGAAAAAGAGGAAAAAAATAAAATTTCTCTAGCAATTCTACTCCTTACATGGTGCATAACAACGTGGTGGAGTTGTTGAAGTAGTTAGAACAAGCGTTGGTTCAAGGCGTGGCTCATAGTCAACTTGAAGAATCAAGTGAAAGAGGTATGGTTCAACCTTGTTTTTCATATGTTATGGATGATTTGTGCATGTTGTGAAGTATGGAAATGAATGAAAATCGTGAAAATATAGAAGTTGAAGTGTAGCCGTGTATATGTGTGTGAGGCCGTGTATATGTGTGTGTTGTGTAGGAGTGGAGAGTAATTGAATTTAGCATGTTTATGTGTTGTTGTAATGTGTAGAAAATGAATGAAACTCATGAGTTTATGTATATTGGTGTTGGGCCGTGATTAGGGGCTGCTTGGTATGCTAGAAATGAGTTAATGTTATCTAGTGTTTTGGTCGTCATCGTTATGAATTTTATTGTGTAAAATGAAGTTTAATGATCCTAGTTGAGGATCAAAACCGTGTGGGCTGATTTGAAGTTTAATGTGATCTTAATGTAGTTGCTTGAAGTTGTGACGATAATGTTGTTAATGTGTGGTTGTTATGTAGTTTATGAATTTGGAAGGAGAAAACGTGTTGATGTCGTTTTTTCTATGGAAATTGGAAAGTTTTTGGTAATGTAGTATGTTGGTTTGACCATTTGGAATGTTGCGCGAATTATTTAAAGTATTCTCGAATGGTTGTTGGTATTGTTGTTGACAAATTGGCCGAGTTAAATTCTCGGGGTGTCACATTTATAGGGGAGGTGCTGCCCAATTTTCTGTAGAATTGGGAAATAGTTTGGAATTGAATTCCTAAACGTTTATAGCTAACGATTGATATTCATTGACGTCGTGTAGATTTTGGAGAGCCGAGGCCTGAGTTTGGATTAGTTTAAGGAGCGGCCAAGGTATGTAGAGCTTACCTTTCTTTCTTATGGCATGTCTTAATTGAACATAGGTTATGACACGAATCCCTAGGCAACTCCACTCTTGCGATCCGAGCGTGTCTATGATTCTTATTTGTTTCTTGACATTCGCGTTCTTGAAATAGCCGAGTTATGGTTCTTATGTCCTTTGGTATGACTAAATCCGAAATGTTGCATGAAAGTTTTGTTTTAAAAGAAGTTGGTTCCCAAACGACCCCGAAACTACGAACACCCGCAACTTTCGTAAAAGGCTCCTGATCGCCCCGAAACCTTCATAGGTGATTCCATAAGGTATAATATCCCCCAACTTTCATAAGTGGTTTTGGATTGACGCTCGTCCGTGGGCCCACGAGACTTTCTTTTGTACCGTTCTAACGTTTTTTGTAAAGGAATTAGCATGTTTATTGCTTAATCCCCCGAACATGATTACCTACGCATTCACCGAGTCTGAAATGAGGATTGCTATGCTTACGAATTCGATATGTAATTATGATTTCGAAAGTTCTTTTGATATGTTCCCGAATGGCATTCAAACGGAAATTTGATTGGACTATGACCCTAATCTGTAAACAATGGTTCGTTCTGATTAATTTACTAAGTTTTGGTAAATGTTTATGTTGCATATGATTTATGAATGTTTTATATTGTATATGATTCCTACGATTCTGCTCGTGCATATTATTGTTACTTCCTTCGCCGAGTCCCGGGCCGGTTGTCATCGTGCGCACAACTGTACGATGAGATTCCGAAGTATGATGAATGTCCGAAATATGATCTGATTCTGATATATGATATGATACAAAGTATGATGAGTTCTGAAATATGATATGGTTCTGAAATGTGATATAATTCTGAAATATGATGTGATTCAGAGGAGATGTTCGGAGAATATACAAAACTTCCGAATTATGATGAGTTGTGGCGCCCAAGGCAGGAGGGGCGATCACTTTCCGTCCGCCGGGTCCCATTATGGACCGTATATTACATATGTTATTGATATGTATGATTTATGTTCGAAGTAAGTATTTCATTCGACGTTTATACATGTTTTTCGCAAATCCGCATATGACTTCCGATAAATGATGTATATGATGATTTTACTCACCGAGTCCCTCATTAGAGGGCCGGGTACGGTATATATATGTATAATTTTGTCCGATGATATGACAACATGGCTGTGATATGGTTCTACTTACCGACATATGCATATATATGATAATTATCTAAAGAGGCGAGTTGTTATCTGGCTATTACACTTGTTCCGGTAGCCCCTGTTTTGATTATGATCCTGTTTATTGTTCTTTCCTGCTTTACATACTCAGTACATGTTCCGTACTGACCCCCTTTCTTCGGGGGCTGCGTTTCATGCCGCGCAGGTACAGATAGACGTTCCGGTGACTCATCGCCCAGGCGTCCATTCTCGCTCATCGGAGAGCTCCTTGATCCGGAGCTCACACTTTTGGTACAGATTTTTCTCTTGTTTATGTATATGTTGTTCATGGGCACGGCGGGCCCCGTCCCGTCATATGGATCTGTTTTTGTTATGACTCATAGAGGTCTGTAGACATGTACGTGTGGGTTGTGGGGGCTAGACCGCATAGCCTATGTCTCGTCCGGTTTATGTTCTTGTATTTTTGATAGCCTTTACGGCTTACGCCCGTTATGTATATATGTATATATGTGTCAGCTTTGGGGCGACGATTCACCTTCGCTTATGCTTATGTTATTAGTAGAATGATTATGGATAAGAGGTACGTACGAGTGCCCAGCTCGGGCACTAGTCACGGCCTGCGGGGTTGAGTCGTGACAAGAGTTATGATATGCATGCAATGACAATCAATAATTACGAGGAAGTAAACACATATATAGTTAAGGCAAATAAAACTCATATTATTTTGGAGTCCTTATGGTTAGAACCAGTCAGTCCCCAAAAGAGAGTCACCATCTGTAACGACTCGCTTTTTATGCTGGTTTAGGGCATAAAAGGCTACTATGAACTCGTTAGTGCTCTTTCAGACTTTGTTTTTTAAAACAGTCGCCACCTAATTTTTAGGAAATTAAGAAAAACCAGTTTTGAAGGGTTTATTCAAATACCATGAAAAAAACATTCGTAATCCTGAGTTCTAGGTAAAGGTTCTGTTGATCCCCTGGGGAAGGTGTTAGGCAACTAATATTAAGGATCCGTGCTATACGGTTGACCTTCGAATACCAAAGTATGAGTATTTGTCTAAACTATCTATTTTGTGTTTATTCTCGTAAAGAAACTGCCATTTTTATAAATTGCATATCATTTTTTGAAAGAAATTGGAACATATCCCCTTTATATACAGGGTATCGTAGTTTTGGATTTTATAATATCCGTGTATACATAGTCTTCCTTTACATAAGGAACACATATTTTGGGGTTTTATATATAAAAAAAAAAGGAAAAGTGGTTATGATTCGTGCTTATACTCATACGCCGTCTCAAGTTATTCCGTCTTGATACGTCCAGCCTTTATCCGAAACTCTTTGTATTACGAGGATTAAAGTCATTTTTTATTTAAGAGGGGCAGTATATCCAGGCTGAATATACTCTCTTTTGGCCATTTTAGGCCCAAAATATCTTATTTAAAAGGGGTGTGGGGGTATTTTATTGAAAACATAATTGATAGTCCTTTTTATTAAGAGAGAATACCCGTTTTATTTAGGCTAGTTTTTTGGAAAGCAAATTTGTGGAAACTGTTTTTTTGATTTTTTTTGTCCCTTTTACTGAGAAACTTTATATGTAAACAAAGTATAAATTGGTTGGTAAAATAACTCATGGGCGTTGGACCCAATTCTGATTGATAAGAAGAAAAATGATGATTGACACTTATCCTTTATTTCTGAAAATGGTGGAGGGTTTTTCTGATAGTACTTCATTCATCTATTTATTCCAAAGCCTTTTCAATTCATGACTCCAGTTTTCCTATTGTTTGCCTATAACGCCAAGTCTGATTAAATTCATTTTTTTGTGAAAAAAAGATGATGGTTTGTATTAACTACTTTTAAGAAAACGTAAGGGTGGCCGAGGTTTTGAAAATTATTATCCCAGGACGTCTAAGCCATTAGGTATGCTATAATATGAGTTGCATACATTTACAAATACATACAGATATAACAATACATATATGGGAATAAATTTAAACTAGGGGCGTACCAAGCCCCTAGTGGCCATTTTCACCCATGGCTGAGCCTTCTGCGCGCCCCGCTATCATTTTTCACCATAGAATCGATCTTAATGTGAATGAGAAGTCCTATCGGGCCCTTGGCCAAACAAGGCCTAGTTTGGACCTGAGTGGTCATGCAAGTAGAGGAAGAAAAGGAAAAGGGAAAAACGGTTAGTTTATATTTAACTATCCTTATAACTATGATAATTAAGCACATATATATATAAACACATAATGATACAAGTCACATGAAAATATATACTTGCCCCTCTGTGTACTAGACTAGCATATTGGTTTAATTTTGAGATTTGATATGGCATGAGGACTGGGTCCTAATCCCATATTCCCAATGTCGCACATGTTCCAAGGGGTTTCTAAGAACCCCAGGCATGGCTAACACTAGGGAGACTAGGACTAACCCTGAATTACCCAACCTGCCTTCGATTAGGCATCTAAAAAGAACA
Organism: Lycium ferocissimum; assembly: GCF_029784015.1. Classification (NCBI taxonomy): domain Eukaryota; kingdom Viridiplantae; phylum Streptophyta; class Magnoliopsida; order Solanales; family Solanaceae; genus Lycium; species Lycium ferocissimum. Next base: position 13,252,990 of record NC_081343.1, on the reverse strand, counting down.
ATTACAAATATGTACATGGTGATGATGATGAAATAGCTATTGCAAAAGAGAAAGGGAACTATCAATTTAAGCAACTCAAAATTTACAAGGAATACAGTGAATTAAGTAAGAGAAGTAGCCTTTCCATACACATATACAGTAACAACTTATACTCTTGGGCCAGGCCCAAATTACAAAACACTGGCTTGAACTGCAAACATCCCAGTATCAACATTCTCAATTAAGGCCCAACCTCCAGATACAAGTCATCTCAATTTTAAACTCAAAGAGCAAATGGTAGTTTACAAATTCCAGGATAATCTTAAAAAAGGGTGAGTACAACTATGAAACTTATCTATCTTTATTGAGATTTTATAAGAAAGGAAAGTTGATGAAATCAGTTTTGTAGTTTAAAAATCGATTCACATGTAAGTTCAATAAAATACAGACATTATAAGAAAATTTGTAAACCAAACACAAGCTCAAGAACAACTCTTTTGGAAATTCAGTGGCAAAGCAAACATCTAGGACTAATTCTTATATCTTCAAACTTAATCAAAACTTTTGACTTAAAACATGATCATATTATAAGTACAGACTAAATGGGAGGACACAAAGGAAAAGGCAAGAAGAAACGGTAAAACAAACATGGCACAAGCTGCCTATTTTCTAAACCTCTAGAATTTCCTTTAGCTAGGTGATCACACAAAATCCAAGCAAGGTGAATTGAGACCTCACCTTAATTCCAAGTTACTTACAGATTCAAAACATACTAAATGATTGTCTATCAAATGAAGGGCTTTATCAAATTTAGACAAGTTAGTAGAAGACAATTAGAAGAGGACAAGCAAGACAACATCAAAACAAGTAGCACAGACCACACACAGCTTAATCTTTTTTAAAAAAAGGCCTACTATAAGTGATCATGACATAGATTAGCAAAGATCTTGCTTTTTTAAGTCAATTACCACTTTGCACCACACTGGTTTAGACAAATAGAATGGATTAAGTACTAGACCTGGACTAACTATTATTACCTTCCTCAATACTTTGTAAAATGATGATTCAAAAGTAGGTTTGACACTTCACCTATTGGCCAAAATGAGTAGCCCAATTAGATAAATAAATGCAGTAACAAATAAAGTACAATCTACATTTCTGAGCTCTTTTCCTCAGTTTTATCTTATTTTATATCTAGGTAAAGTAAATTTAGATAGAAAAAATAGTTTTTTCTTATAAGTAAAACATTCCAGGCCACTTGGATCAGGCAAACCATTCATGAATGAGTCATACACTTAGGTGAATTATAAGTAAACCATTTTCAGGAAAGAGAAGTCAACAGACAACAAAAAAACAAGGAAGTAGTTATTAACTAGAAAGACACCTATCCAGTTCAAACTACAGGTCTCTATTAAGGCAATTCCCATAAAAAATCCACTCAATATGAACAATAGATTCAAGAGGGAAGGGGCCAGAGCTTCAACATGAACAATAAGACTCAAATGAAACACTAAGTGTTAAATACAGTTTAAAAAAAAAAAAAAAAAAGGAACAACCCTTATACCAGACAAGGAACCAATCTCAACTGGCCAAAGCTGACCTTATGTGAATCAAGTTATTCCAAAATGAACAAGAAACTTAGTATCATCATAAGTAACAAATCAAGTAGACTAGCCTTAACACACACAAGTTCAGACTAGGCCAATCAACAAAAAAGTCCCCCCCCCCCCCCCCCCCCCCCTGTGCGCTAGTTGCTAAACAAGATAGACTGTAACAAAAAACTACTCCAATTATTAGCCACTAAATTTAAAGACTTCAATGATTAGAAGTAAAACTTAGTGAATATTTCAAGTTCAAACTTGATCCTATCTTAATATTGCAGACCCCAATCAAGTAAGCACAAGCAGGACCAAACAAATATCCATGAGGGATGCCATTAAGTTATTATCTTAGCTAAACTTAACATAAATCCTATTTAAGCTAATTTGAAGAAGGCAAGTATACTGAACTGGGTCATTTTCATTAGAATTCATCTATCCACAAAGGAAAATAAGGACAAAGAAATTCCGTAGCACATATAAATCTAGGACTAACTAAATATTACTAATGTCTACATCCAACTAGGCTAAAAAAAGAAGAATATCAACACATAACAAATAACAAACTGCAATACTACTAAATAAATAACTAAACACTAATATCTAATCACATGTAGCCATAATATGATCAACATTAACTAACAAAGCCACAAACTCTTGGAAAACTAGAACAGGTATTTAAAAGACTGAGTGTAAAAAAAAAAAAAAAAAAAAACAACAACAACAACAACAAGAGAGAATATTACCTTTTGTTGACACGGCCAAGACCAAATTTGAACTTAGAAGACCCTTCTCCAAACTCGAGCCCAAAAATGCCAAAATGACAAAGAAAACACAAATTTTTAGAACACTAGGTTTTCGAATAAACGAAGAACCTTAAGAATGTTTTGAGAAATTTCCACTATTTAAAGACTAATACATTCAAGACTTTAGTTTTTATAACTATTTTATCTCTATTTTTTCTGACCTCATGAACTGAAATCAGGGGTTTCTATTTATAAAAACCCCAAACCGTGTCAACTGGGTGAATAATCGATGTGGGATAAAGGTTCTACGGCCAAGATCTCCTCCATGGAGTAGGAGATCGACGGTCAAACTATGAACATGACTGTCCAACGAAAAAGCGTGCAACATAAATAAATAAAAAAGAAGCAAACTTACTTGGGGGAGGGGCTCGAGGTTGTCATCACTCTGGTGGCGACATTGGTGTCTATGGGACAAGCAAGTGGGGGTGGTGTGAGGTGGAGAAGTTGTCCACACCGCCACCCTATGCTCCTATCCCCCCTAACCCTAAAACGTGTGAAGGCAAACGAAAAATGTGAGAGCCTTCTAGGCTCTTCCACAATGGAGGGAGTATATTCTTATAACTTGGGTCGGGTCGGTCCAATTGGACTGGGCTCGACCCAAATTATTTTTTTAGAAAAAATTTCCTTCAAATGCCAAATTAGCCCAGGCCAGATATTTTTAAACAAATGTCCCTGATATACATTTTATATGAGAATGTATATCAGGTGTATATGCATAGTTAGGGGCAAAATTGGCAATTGCAAAAATAACATAGAAATAGAAGTAAGAAATTGAAAACTAATTAGTTAAAAGACATCAAATTATGTAAAGCAAATTATTTGAAAAGCTAATAAATCGAATTCTTTTTCAAGTATGACCTGAATTAGTCAAAAATTAAAAGAAGGTTTGCAATTATAACCTCTGCAACAAAATCAGAAATTCCCTTTATTAAATTATTTAGTTATTGCTAAATAATTTAATTATTGCAATATAGTCTCAATTTGGTATTAATTTTACCATTTAAACTAATTTGCATTAAAAACCTTAATTAATTTGCCAATTGATTGAGCATCTCAATTAAAGTTATTTGGGAGACTAGAATTGCAAAATGACCCCGGCTTATCTTGAACCATGAATTGGTTAATTACGTGGAGGTCATTTATGTTGGAACTCAGAAATTAAATGAAATTGTATTTTGTCAATACAATTTTTGTCAAAAAATAAAAATAAACAGATAAACATGCAAAATTCAAAACTTGAGGGGTAAATAGTAATTTTATTAATTTAATTGAACTCCTTGGATGAATAAAATAAATTTCTTCTCTTATTTAATTTCTGAATTAATTAAATGAACAATTGTTTAAAATTGTCCTCCGGTTGATAAATAAAAAGTATTTTATAGAAAATGTTGCAAATTGCCAATAAAATCATTGAGTAATTAATAGAGCCTAGAGGGCTCCCCTATTAATTTATAACAGTAAATAATGGACCGGATAATTATTCAAAATTATCCAGGTTCTTTGCGAATGTGCAAAATTATTTTATTTGTTATCCAAGGATTTTGAGTAATCAAAATAAATTACGGGAGGTCAAAAATCAGGTGTCAACAATGTGAAAGGTTGTATAGTGATAAAAACAAAAGGGTATGATGTTAGATGAAGTTCAGATCCGAATGAGCCGCCTCAGGTAAAGAAGAGAGAATATATGAATATTTGATACTCCCTCTTATTGGCAATGATAGGTATGCTTGTTCTTTCTAAATTTAATGAGAACGGGAAGAAATGTAAGTAAGGCGTGAATCATGTGTTGTTGAATTAGCCTCCTTGCGGATTGTATTGTTTAGATTGATATATTGTGCACCTCCTTGTCAAAGCACATACGTGTTAAACCATTTGGTTTTCTAACTCTTGGGTAAGTGAGCTAAAGGTAAAACCCCCTTACTTCGTGTTGAGACTTGAGTGTTCTAGTTGTTAGAATTGTCGTGAGGACTATGTTGTTCTTATTCGAGGTAATAGTTGTATTATCATCTTTCTGGGGTCGTTTAGTATGAAGGAAGTTCGACTTTTTGGTTTGGCTCGTAGTGACGCAACTGAAGCCTCAGACGCTGTGGTCACAGGTATTCTAAGTATTTATTCTCTTTAGGCGTATTCGCTGATCGATTCAGGTCTGAATCTTTCTTGAGTTACTCCGTACTTGGTCCTTGAATTTTGGTGTCGAACCCAAATGAATGTTGGAACTCTTCTTCTGTGAATACCCCTGCTGGTGTTCTCGTTATTTCTTTTAGAGTCTATAGAGAGTATGTAGTTGCAGTTAAGATTCGTGACACTATTGTTGATCGTTTGAATTAAAATAGTGAAATTTGATGTGATTATAGGGATAGACTGTCTTTCCAAGTGTTATGGAACTCTGGATTGGCAATCAAAGTAGTTAAGCTTGAATTTTCTGATGAACCCATTATACAGTGGAGGAATGATATTGTCAAAACCTTGAGGTAGACTTACTTCGTATCTTAAGACACACCAAATGACCTCGAAGGGGTGCATTTACCATCTAGTTGTTGTCAATGATACTCAGGCCGTAATACCTCACTTATTCCCTATTCAAAGTATGTGTCGAATCTTCTGTTTTTTGAATGCTTATGATAGTTTAGACTGAAGGTGTAAATCCCTTATTTCATGCGTAGGCTTGTTACTATGGGGAGTCCCAGTGAGGACCATATGATTGCTATTAGGGTATTAGCGGAGTATCATGTTGAGCAACTTGCAAGGCAAAGGAACTTTAGCAAAAATTGTGAAGACTTGAGGTTTAGCGAAAGTCTTAGGCCATAACTCTCATTCAAGGACGAATGATCCTGAGAGGGGGATAATGTAACACTCCGTAAATCTGATTTAGGTGTGAATGTGTAAAATTGGTCTTAAGATGACATTTTAGCTATATGAATCCTTTCGGAATGAATTCGGGTGAGAAATAGTCATTTTGAAGTCAAACTAAATAGTTAAGCTCATAAGAGCTCTTAAATTCATCTAGGTCTGGGGAATCTGTTACTTTTGCCCAATATTTGGGTAGTTACATTATGAATTTGAGAAAACTTAAAGCAATAAAGTTATAGCCCTTTGAAATACCTTTCCAACGATATAAGGTGGAGCTCAAACGGAGATGTGAGCAAAAAGTTATGCCTGTTTTACTGAAACATTTCAGGGACTGCGCTAGAATGTGACCCAGAATGCGGCCGCAAACACAAGATGTGACTGCAAACTAACCTGCAAACTTACTTCACATCTCAGGATGATGTTCCAATGTTACTGGTTTTCATATGCGACAAGGATGCGGCTGCAAACTCAGAATGCGACCGCATATGTTGTGTAGCATCTCCAACTCGTCAAAAATTCTGTAAGAACGGGGTTTCTTGAAATTTTCAATCCCACTTCATCCTTGGCCAATTTTTTCAAGAGAAATACCTTAGAACTTCCCCTAAACCAAAAAGGTAAGTTCTTACTCAAGCCCCATGATTATTACCTCAATATAACAAAGATTAACACTAGTTCATCTTCCCAAACCCTAGATTCTTGAAAACTAAAGGAGAGAAAAAGAGAGAGGGAGTATGGGATTCCATCAAAAGGTAAGACTTCTGATTTTTATGATATTATTATTGAAGTCTGAAATAGTATAGAGTAAACTAAGAGGTTAGAATCCACCAATGATTCCCATAAGATTCAAGAACAAGATTTAAGGCTTAGAAATGCCCTAATTTTTTAAATCCCAAGAAAACTTAATGAAACGATTAAAGTTCTAATCTTTCTCATCTAAAACCTATTGTAGAGTGATTGTTGAATCTTGGAAATTCTGATGGTACCATTTTAGCGGGATTTGATCTATGTCTCTTTTAAAAATCCCTTTTTTGACTATGAAGGTAGTTTGTATGTGTCTTTTGAAAACATGTAATTTGTATGTCTCTTTTGAAAACATTCTCTTGATGTATAACTCTTTTTCGAACATACTTCTTCGAACGCTTAAGGTGTTGTTTGCAAAGTTTCTGTGTGCCATGCTATGAATACAACATCAACAATCATCTAGCAGCAAGCTCGTTTTATGATTAATCGGACAACATCTCCCCTGCCCCCTTTAGTTCCTCATGCTCATAACAATGCCAACAACGCACAAACACCATCAATTTGCACATCCAACACCTCAACACACCAACCAGCCTCTGAACAACACAATACGATAAAGAACAACCTCAATTCAAGAATAGTCCTAAACAACGTATTGCAGTTATACCAACAAGATTATCAAGCAATCAAGGAGCAACGAGCTCCTGAAGCTATAATACAAAGGTGTACTCCACATGCTACCTCCTTTTAACAATCAAACAAGCTCTAAACAAGCTACCAAACCTCATCCCAGCCTCTATACCATATGAAAACATCCCTTAAACACTTTATACAACTACTACGACTTGAACTCATGGCTTCTGATCACCATACCATGAGTTCTTAACAAATACATACCTTGTATACTCGTACAAGGTCGTAGACGATGGACCGAACTTGGGTCACCTTCTTTAAAGCTTCCCGACATCTTTCTTCCCTACAAAGTAATCTCCGACTTGCTTCGGAGAACTAGAAAGAATTTGGGTAGAGTGAAACTTTAAAATCATGATCTGTGCTTCTTTAAATACACAAGAGGAAGAAACAATGTTTCAGCAATCTTTTCCTTTTCATTGAATATGAATGAAGGTTACTAAAATCTACATAATGTTACTCCAAAATAATTTTAAGGCTAGTCATATTTTATGTATGCTTAAAAAGGAAGTAGCGGCTAACCTTTAATAAAAATCATTGCTGCTACTTTTTTATGGAATGTGGCGGTGGAAGTACATATTTTAATACTTATTTACTAGTCCTTATCTTGTATAAAAATGGCAAGGTGTATATATAACACCAAAAGTTGAATTTTTTAGAAAAAAATCAAAGTTTATCCACTCAAAATGATAATATAAATTATTTGATAAAAATCTAAAACTTCTCTACTATGAAATATGTGGCAAGTATAATTTATGCACAACTTATCTACTAATGGTTAATTATCATACATGGTAACAAAATATATTTTTATCAAAATACTAATTTCGCAATTAAAACCCACAAGTACAAATTTTTGTTCTATAAATTCTCAAAACAAAAAAAAAGATAACTTTCATATGAGAAACTAATTTCTATTCTTATAACAAATAAAATCACGTATATAAACTTCCTCATGTCATGTGTATAATTTAAACCATATGCGAAAGTAGTAAGAATAATAATTACCCAAAATCGTACTTATCAAATCTTTACTAAAAGGTTTTACTTGAGATAAAATATATACCAATATCAAAATAATGTATAACGGTATAAAGGTTAGACAAAGTTGTGGGGTTTTACATCAACACTGTCATAAACCCTCAAGCTCATATGGATTTACTACTACACATCCTAACGGCAAAGTACGGGATGTTACAGACGATCTTCTGGATAGAGGTGTCAATTATTGGTAAAAGCAACCAGGTCTCTAATGTTCAGAACATCAATACGAGGGATAAGTGAAAACAAAAATATGTGGCCCAAGAGGAGTTGCTCAGAATTGAGATGTGAAGATAAATTGATTGGAATAATCAGTAATTGACTTATAGAGGGCCTAGTTGTGACTAAACAAGAGGACACTAACGGTTCATTAGAATATATAGAATGGCATAGTGAACCTAAGCGTATGAAGTTTTGGTTTCGCAGGTGCGCTAGTCACAACTCTCAGGGACTATGACAAACAGAAGCAATCACAGATAAAGTGTCGTACGAATATTCTAAAGAGTCAAAAGTTGGCTGGAAAGTTGGTCTTTTGCCATTAGGTGTCAACCTGATCAAATAGACCTCTGTTGGAAATTCGGGCACCACGAGTGAGTTCATAACATATTTTTGGGTATGATTGCATATCTGGTTTGTATCTAGGAGGTCCCGGGTGATTGTCAAATTTTGGGATCGAGTTAGTGAAAAAACAGGATTATTCTGGTGTTTGGTGTCTGTCGTAGTGACACCAAGTGCGCGGTAGCGGTCCTGCTGTAGCGAGGTCCAGGCCGGTATAGCACCTATGAGTATTTCGTAACGAGGTGCTACACCAACCAGGGATCTTCTGTAGCGGTCTCGCGGTAGCATTAGGTGGGCTACTGTGGCGGGCTCGCTGTAGCAGATGGTAAACCGTTGCAGTAAACGTCGGGACCACATTCCTATTTAATGCCTAGTTAAAACTCTTTATTACCTATCACTACATTTATTGTTCCTAAGCATCATTGAGGCGAATTTAAGAGGTTTTCACCAGATTTCTATTGAGGGTAATTTTTCTAACCTAGATTTCATTCTTTCACCTTCCTTGAGCATGAATCCATGATAGAAAATTTATATAGAACTTAAGAAAGAAGATGGGTTTTGATGCTTACTTCATTATTTGAGGTTTAGCCTTTCCAAATGAGATTTGTTGGAGGATTTGACAAATCTAAGCATGGAATTTGATGAATTAGTGACTTATAGGCTTGAATATTCCATTTATATTGATGAATTGAAAGTTTGAAAGTCAGGGTTTATACCCAAATTGGGGGTTTTGACTCGAATGATGAAATTAACCTATTCATGATTTAATCTAGCAATTGAATAGTGGAATTGAACTTCTAGAACATTGGGTTACCAATTTCACCATTGAAATACCTGTTTTGCCCTATGGGCCCTTTTCCTGCTTTCCATAATTGATTTTGATTCAAACGATAGTATAGCAAAATGGGTATCGCTCTTTCTTATTTCTAACTTAGAATTCGATTATGGATAGACTTTGAGTAATTAGAGGCTCTGCAAAGGCAAGGTGAAAATGTGATTGTTCGTGGCTCCCACTTGGCTACCAGCTAGGTTACAGCTTACTTTATGGTTAGACTTCGGTTAGCGAAGTATATGTAGAGTTAGTGATTGTTGGAGAAAGCATGTTACGCCTTGAGGTATGAAGTTGGGATGGATTACCTGCTGGTATTTTTGTTGATTGAGGCTTATTGCCTTATTGTGATCTATTGGCTTGTTGCCACGTGTGTGATATTAGGTTTGATTCTTAGTTGCCTTATCATGACTGTGAAACCATATCTCTCATTTATTGGGTATTATCTGGTATAGAGGAAGGATTTGACTTATCCTTGATACCGTGGTAGGTGTCCATGTGTGGCATGATTGGTATTGATATATTAACACTGTCATTGATATCATTCATATGTTCATACTCATGTATTTGGATCAGGTTCCACGTCACAACACACATACACTTATATATATATTGAGTTGCTATTCTTGGACTGTGATATGTGATACTTGGTTGTGAGCATGTCTATCTTTCGGTCTCTTCCTTTATATATATTAGCTAACTGTTGTCGGCCAATGATACCTACCAGTACATAGTGTTTATATTAATACTACTTATATTAATACTACTTATTCATGCACTAAAGATGTGGAGACATTATTTGTATGGTGTACATGTTGATATTTATACTGACCACAAGAGTCTACAATACATATTCAAGCAAAAGGAGCTAAATCTACGATAGAGGCGATGGTTAGAGCTATTGAAAGGCTATGATGTGAGTATCTTATATCATCCCGGAGAGGAAAATGTGGTGGCCGATGCTCTAAGCCGTAAATCAATGGGCAATCTATGTGATGTTCAGCCGGAGAAGAAAGAATTAGTCCGTGAGCTCCACCAGTTAGCTAGCCTAGGAGTCTGCTTAATAGACTCGGGAAATGCAAGAGTTGCTGTTCAAAACCTAGCTGTTTCATCCCTAGACATGGAAGTGAAAAATCACCAATATGAAGATCTCCAGTTGAGTCACTATAGAGATACACTTCCCCAAAAGGAAAAGTCTCCATTTGAGATTTCTGCAGATGGGATTCTCAGGTATCGAAGCAGGCTATGTGTCCCAGATGTTGCAGGATTACATTGCCAGATTGCGTAAGAAGCTCATTACTCCCGTTGTTCTATCCATCCAGGAGCGAAAAAGATGTACCATGATCTTAAGTCAATGTATAGGTGGGATAGAATGAAGAAGGATATAGCAGAGTTTGTGGCTCAGTGTCCAAATTGTCAACAAGTGAAAATTGAGCATCAAAAGCCAGGAGGATTGCTGCAAGCTATGGAAATACAATCACGACACAATCCGATGAGTCGTGATGAGTGCCTGACCTCTAGTGACCAGACACCCCTATACTTGCTTAACTATCACATAACAACAGGGTGGCCCATATCTGACTCATATCCAACTGTATATATATATATATATATATATATATATATATATATATATATATATATATATATATATATATATATACATGCAAAATACCGAAGTAACAAAGCCGACTAGGCGCTATATATATCTTGTACGTAAAAGAGTAAGAGCCGACAAGGCTACATCATGTACCAACTAGATACAACTGCCTACAGACCTCTTATGGAACAGAAAGCTGTATAAAGGATGGGACAGGGCCCCGCCATACCCATATACATGTATGTACATCTCAAAATAGCCTACCAAAATGGACCGCAGCTCCGGATCAAGTGAAGCGCACCAAACAGCTAAGAGGAAGTCCTACTGAGCTGGATCGTCTCTCTGTCTACCTGAATCTACGGGCATGAAGGCAGCCCCGCAACTATAGGGGAGTCAGTAGGGATAATGTACCGAGTATGTAAGGCATAAGAATAAAGAGTACATAGAAGTCAAGAGAGACATCTGAAACATGAAAGCTGATCTCAATATCTGAATGCATCAGTAGCTAACATCCGAGAATATCTACATACTTTGTATAACTGAAACTACCTCTAAGGGCGTATGATATGCATAGGTCATAACATAACTGATAGTGTTGTGGAACGTATAGCCCGATCCATATATCATATAATAGTACCGAGGAACGTACGACCCTATCCATATATAATATAATAGTAGTGCCGAGGAACGTACGGCCCGATCTATATATAATAATATAATAGTGCCGAGGAACGTATGGTCCGATCCATATATAATAATATAATAGTGCCGAGGAACGTACGACCCGATCCCTATATAATAATTTAATAGTGTCGAGGAACGTACGGCCCGATTCATATATAATAATATAATAGTGCCGAGGAACTTACGGCCCGATCCATATATAATAATATAATGGTGTGTATATAAAGCCTTTCTGTCACGGGTCAATGTGCATATGAATATGGATGCAATGCATAAATGAAATGAATACATAGAACTCTCGAAGTTACATGAGGTCGTACTATCTCCGATGAACATTCATTGAGCTAACATCATCAATATAAGAAATCTCAAGACCATGAATAGAAGGAACAATCATAGACGGGGCATAGGAACATCAAAGACTGAAGTACTCGTTGTTTTTCTAAGAGTAGAGTAATATGGAAGCTCGTTTACTTGCTTGTTCGTTCATATTATAAGATCATGCCATAAATGAAAGAAAGGTTAGCCTTGACATACCTTGGAGTCTACCTAATGTCCGATGCTTATTTCCCGAGCTTGTAACACTACAACCAAGATAAAACAAATTACAATTAGGCCATATACATCCCTTACTACCAATTTCAAGTACGTATGAAACTTAACGGAATTCGGGCAGCATTTCCCCTATAATTCTTTCTCCAATCCAACTCCTAAATGATGCACAACTCATAAAACATCATCAACAACAACATTAATAATATATAACAACATAAACAAGTAAAAATCTCTCCAAAATTCCAATCGAACTAGCCTTCAAGGCAACCACATCATGAAGCTAGTTTAGGTCTTTCATATCATGTTTTCCTTCACTTTAAACTAAGGAATTCCTCCACAAAAAACTTATTTCAATACTTTCATATCAAAATATAATCAAATCCATGGCAAAACATCTCCCATAACAGCCCCTAATCTTGGTTCGACTCAATTAACTCACCGCTTCCATAACTATATTTCCTTCACTTTAAATCACTAAAACTCTTGGTAATCAATTTAATAGAAAAGATAAGAATAGTATACATACCTTAAAGGGGCTGGAATTCCAAGAACCAAACTTCAAATGCAACTCCTAAGCTCAATAACTTCAATGGAAACCCTAGGAAAAAACTTTCCTCTCACTAGCTCGGGTTTTCAGGGCTCGGATCTTACTTGGATGGTAAATCAAGGTTTGGAGAGGATAGATGAGTATTGGGGAGAGTTTAGGGTCTGTTGGTGTGAGTTGAAATGAAAAAAAATCACGAAATAGATGCATTTATACATCAGCTGCACTGCCTGAAAATTGACGGGTCGTCCATATGCATCGACAGATCGTCGACACTTCGACGGCCCATAACTCCCAAGGTCGATGTGCTAATTGGGATCTACCAGTTGCCTTAGAAATTAGACTCGGTGAACTTATGAATGCATTAGTTATGGATTTCGTAACTCCCTGTATTCTAGGAGATAGGTCTCCCCAAAGTTGACCCAAAATTTTTGTCCGAAATTCTGCCGAATTTTCCTAAAGTTTCACAAACTTAATTTTTTCGATTCGCTTAACATACAATCTTCCCGATACTTACTAAACATGATACCAAGATCTTATGTATGAAGAATGACCATGAATAATTCCTTATGACCTTGACGACAACCTAGCCTTTTAAGTCTTCATCAACTAACTCACGAGGAAACTTTACATATAAAAGTACGGGATGTAACATCCTTCCCCCCTTTGGAACATTCATCCTACAATGTTAAACTAGTCTTGCATTCTCAATACTTCCTATAGAGTTCTCTTATTGAATTCACTCCCTACATATACCTTCCTCTCGACAGGTCATGTTTAATCGTACCATCGTTCTCTTTACTTGACATATCTTCATTGCTTCTCTTCTCAGTTTTCCTTTCACATGTACTCTTATCATTTCTTTGACTTATTCTTACTTACACCATGCATTGAACTTGCTAATATCACATGCCTTCTTATCTGGTTCTGGAGCTGCAAACGAGACACCGAACGATCCTTATTTTCCCTTTTTCTTTCCTAGCTGGACCATTTAATACCTGGGAGCCCTAAGTCGAAGAGTGTACTTTTGAGTATTTAAAGGTCTGTTTTATCACTCTTTCTTTATCCTTATCACGAGCCTTGAAACTCTTTTCTTTTATATCTCCAAGTTACCAATTTTTTTTTTTTTTTTGCCTCCACCTCGCGCTATCTCTGAATTTTTCCTCCTGGTTTGTCCTTCGCGTAATATGACCCGTTGGTTTGAATGCTTTACTGGAGATACCATATTATCCCATTATTTACTGAATTGTCATTCGCAGCCAGTAGCCTTTCTCAAAATTTCCTTTAATCATATTCCGACAACACTATACTTAAGGAGACTCTAATCTCTTTATTGCAACTTGAACCCAACCTTAGGATTAACACGCTCGAATGCTAACTGATTATAGGCATATCTAATAGCCCTAAATCCAGTGTACTTGCAAACTCTAAGATGCATAGCTCATATAGGGGAGGAATAAGGATATGCTGCGTCATATTGGCAAATCTACGTTCGTTCAATCCTTTCTTACATTTGAATTCTCCGTCGTCATTCTCCCAATCATCTACCATGTTACTGATGGAAGTCATCCTTAATTCCTTTCTAAACGTAATTTATCTTATCCAAAATAACTCATGATCACCCTGCCCTTTTTTTTTTTTGAATCATAAAGATTCTATCTTAATAATGGTTGTTGCACTCAACTTTATTCTTCCCCACTTTATAGCTTCATCTTATCGTAATATCACAAACAGCTTACTTATATCCTTTATCCCCGACGTTTATTCATAACAACCTCTTGAATCCTCAAAATAGTCCAACAACATAGAGTTAATGCTTCGTCCTTTTCGTGCCTTGTCTCGTCTCTTTTTTTCTTTAGACAACAAAACACATACTAGGTTAACCTTGGTCATTACCAAGAACGTCTTAAACTTCACGTTTGGAAACAACTTTAATTTGAATTGAACTGCGTCCTTTTTGGAATTTCCCTAAATTAGTCCACAATGCCATAACGGGTAATCCTTTGTTACTCTGAGGGATCATTGGCATGGTGTGATTGCCGAGTGCACTTAGGAGGGGCGAGAAATCCATTCTTAACTGATATTTGGAGAACTGAAGTATTCACTAATTATAATGCCTCGTTTTCAATTAGAATAGAATCACGTAACATATATCGTTATCGGCTTGTCTTATTCTCAATCATCTTAAAGTGCTAATTCCTCTCCTAGTATAGAAGTACCTGTGGGGAGCGTATCTTCCTCATACCATACTTATCGTAGCCATTATATCGGGTAGGCGTTTAATTGTCTGCCTCCTTCCTAAACCTTTCCTTCATTTGTGTTAATCATGAATACTTCATAATGTCACTGCTCACTCTCCACTCATCCTTTAACTTGCTGTCCTTGTCATCTTGCTCTTAGTTATCGATTCATTGTCCTATTCTTTCCTTACTCATCACTTCCTCCATGTTAATTACCTCTTCGTCATGCAATCATTCTCTTAACTTATCCTCAATCCCAAATATTTTTTTTTCCTTATTCATTACCTTATGTCGTTATTCTAAGCCCATAGGACTTGGTCTATCAAATGTATAAACTTTAGATGTCATCAATGAATCTAGCTTTGATCCGCCACCTGTACTCGTACTATACATATATGCGCATTCAAATTCCTCATTGTACCTTAACAAAACATAGGGGTCAATATATAATATCTCAAAAGCTCAACCGCTGCCTTAACTTTGTTGGTGGCGTCAACACTGTTGACGACCGTCAACTTGCAGGCATCAAGTTGCAGCAACCTCTGATTCTCAGGGCTGGTTGATGGTGCAAGGTTGACGGACCGTCGACCATGTTGACGGCTCGTCAATCTGCCCGTCAAGTTGCACTATTCTCAACCTTCTTCCGAATTCATTTAAACTCTAATCCTTTGATACTTAGCAGTCATGGGCTCATACCTTGGTACAAATGAAATAACATACTCAACACCTCAAAAGCTCGGAGATAAATCTTAGTACTTGAGACCAATGCGACTCATATATATATATATATATATATATATATATATATATATATATATATATATATATATATATATATATATGAGGATCGAAAAACTGCTTCGAAATGACTTGACTTTCTTGACCTTCTTCAAACATTTGGGTCCTCCTTTAATCACCCATTACTAAACTCCTTTGATCTATAATGACATCTTACCCTTACAGCACACATATACTTAAATAGCTTAAATTTCGAGAAATTTTGACAGAGTTTACTCTGTAATTCTTGTTATCCCAATCCTGCACACAACCCACAAAATACATCCAATGCCTCACAGGCTACCCATAAAACCCATAAAAATACATATGATACATAACTCAGCCACATATGGCTATTGATATGAAAGGGGATACAAGACAATAAATCTCACTTCATATGCCATATTTGGGCATCCTTCTTGCGAAACATTAAATTTATTTCCTAAACCCTTCGATAATCAGTCCTCTTGAATAAAAGTTCATATACTCATAAGACGTTCTCTCTGCATACGCTCCTTTACTCCCTTCTGTAATTAATCAATCAAATTTGCATTTCATTATCACTATCAACATTAGCTATAACTAGATCACCAACTGGCGAAAACACCACAAACGGTTTAATCGATTCAGGCTCTATCCTAAACTTGTTGGCAACCAATGAAGTAGCATATAACACGTAAACCCCGGATCAATCAATACATATACATCATAAAAGAAAGATGGCATTATACCTGTCACAATATCAGGGGAAGACTCGAGATCATGTCGCCCAGTCAATGCATAGATGTGAGGCTGAGGGCCACTCAAACTGGCCGCTGCTCCTCAGCCCCTACCACGGCCTACTAGTTCCTGTGAGCCTTGACCCGGAGGGTGTACAGATAACCAAAAACCAGCTGCTAATCCTGTGGGCTGAGCCCTACCTCCATCACGTACAAATGGACTGTCACGTTTGATATGGTCTGGCCAACTGTAGGCATAACAACCACCTAAACCCAATCGGCACAAATTTGGTGTAATCTACCCCACCGGGCACACCGGTGACACGTGGCCTCGTCCGACCGGAACAACTCTAATTCGAGAACTGGAAACTCTAAAACTTCGAGCTGGCCCAAAATAAGTGGATCTATTAAACCTGGGTCCATGAAACCGCGGAGGCGCACTAGCTGCTAAATAAGCTAAGTGTTTAAAGGACTGCTGCCTCGGGCCACTTCCGAACTCACTGTCAAACACTGAGGACCTGTACCTCTTGCTCTGACCCCTACTACCATGACCCACGCCCTGTCGCCAACCCTAAGCAGCTACTAACTGGGTTAGCAAAAGGATGGCCTCTCTCATCTCCTGGCCTGAGGCATCTAGTGGAGGAACCGCGGCGCCGGAGCCGGAGCCGAGGCTCTCTTCGCTCCTCCGGGCGAGTGGCACGCGAAGCCTGGGATGGGGTCTCACTTTGGGACTCGCCCCGAGCCCTGGTAAAATACTGAGTATGGCAAGTAGTCTCACCAGCCACTTCCTTGCCCTTCTGGGCAACTACAGTTTCCTTTCAAGGCATTGCTGAAATCAAAACAAATCATTAGAAAGGGAATTCTTATCTTACCGCACTATCGCACGATCTAGAATAGAAAGAATGGTAACATCCTAAATGTCCTGTACCCTCCTGCTTATAAGTGTGGTGCACAACACACCCATAAATAAGGCTCTACTAGACACGATCTGTAGACAACCCTAAGACAAAATTGCTCCGATACCACTTTTGTCATGACCCAATCCGATGAGTCGTGACGAGTGCTCGACCTCTAGTGACCGACACCCCTACACTTGCATAACTATCACATAACAATAGGGTGACCCATACACTCATATCTAACTTGTATATATATATATATATATATATATATATATATATATATATATATATATATATATATATATATATATATATATATATATATATATATATATAAGTAACGGTAGTAAGCCGACTATATATACATGTTGTACGCAAAAGAGTAAAAGCCAACAAGGCTACATCATGTACCAACTACATACAACTGTCTACAGACCTCTAATGGAACAGAAAGCTGTAGAAAGGACGGGACAGGGCCCCGCCATACCCATATACATGTATATACATCTCAAAATAGCCTACCAAAATGGACCGCAGCTCCGGATCAAGTGGAGCGCACCAAACAGCTAAGGGGAAGTCCTAGTGAGCTGGATTGTCTCTCTGTCTACCTGAACCTGCGGGCATGAACATAGCCCCCCAACAATGGGGGAGTCAGTACGGATAATAGATCGAGTGTGCAAGGTATAAGAATAACAAGTACATAGAAGTCATGAGAGACATCTGAAACATGAAAGCTGATCTCAATATCTGAATGCATCTGTAGCTAACATCCGAGAATATCTACATACTTTGTATAACTGAAACTACCTCTAAGGGCGTATGATATGCATAGGTCATAATATAACTGATAGTGTTGTGGAACGTACAACCCGATCCATATATCATATAATAGTGCCGAGGAACGTACGAAGCGATCCATATATAATATAATAGTAGTGCTGAGGAATATACGGCCCGATCCATAAATAATAATATAATAGTGCCGAGGAACGTACGGCCTGATTCATATATAATAATATAATAGTGCCGAGAAACATACGGCCCGATCCATATATAATAGTATAATAGTGCTGAGGAACGTACGGCCTGATCCATATATAATAATATGATAGTGTGTATATAACGCCTTCGAGTCACGGGCCAATGTGCACATGAATATGGATCCAATGCATAAATGAAATGAATACATAGAACTCTCGGAGTGACATAAGGTCGTACTATCTCCGATGAACATTCATTGAGCTAACATCATCAATATAAGAAATCTCAAGACTCATGAATAGAAGGAACAATCATAGACGGGGCATAGGAACATCAAAGACTGAAGTACTCCAAGTGCTTCTAAGAGTAAATTAATATGGAAGCTCGTTTACTTGCTTGTTCGTTCATATTATAAGATCATGCCAAAAATGAAAGAAAGGTTAGCCTTAACATACCTTGGAGTCTACCTAATGTCCAATGCTTATTTCCCGAGCTTGTAACACTACAACCAAGATAACATGAATTAGAATTAGGCCATGTACATCCCTTACGACCAATTTCAAGTACTTATGAAACTTAACGGAATTCGGACAACATTTCCCCTATAATTCTTACTGCAATCCAACTCCCAAACGGTGCACAAAACACAAAACATCATCAACAACAACAGTAACAACATATGACAACATAAACAAGTAGAAATCTTCCTAAAATTCCAATCGAAACAGCCTTCAAGGCAACCACATCATGAAGCTAGTTTAGGTCTTTCATATCATGTTTTCCTTCACTTTAAACTAAGGAATTCCTCCACAAACAACTTATGTCAATACTTTTATATCAAAATATAATCAAATCCATGGCAAAACATCTCCCAAAACTGCCCCTAATATAGGTTTGACTCAATTAACTCGCCGCTTCCATAACTATATTTCCTTCATTTTAAATCACTAAAACTCTTGGTAATCAACTTAATAGCAAAGATAAGAATAGTATACATAAATTAAAGGGGCTGGAATTCCAAGAACCAAACTTCAAATCCAACTCCTAAGCTCAACAACTTTAATAGAAACCTTAGGAAAAACTTTCCTTTCACTGGCTCGGGTTTTCGGGGCTCGGATCTTACTTGGATGATAAAGCAAGGTTTGGAGAGGATAGATGGGTATTTGGGAGAGTTTAGGGTTTGTTTGTGTGAGTTGAAATGAAAAAAATCACGAAATAGATGCATTTATACATCAGCTGCACTGCCTGAAAATTGACGGGTCATCGATGTGCATCGATGGAACATTGACACTTCGACGGCCCATAACTCCCAGCATCGATGTCCAAATTCAGATTTGCTAGTTGCGTTGGAAAGTAGACTCGCTGAAATTATGAATGCATAGGTTATGGGTTCTGTAACTCCTTGTATTCTAGGAGATATACCTCCTCAAAGTTGACTCATAATTTCTGTCCGAAATTCTGCCGAATTTTCCCAACTCTTCAACAAACTTAATTTCTGCGATTCGCTTAACATCCAACCTTTTCGATAATCACTAGACATGATACCAAGCACTCATGTATGAAGAATGAGCACGAATAATTCCTTATGACCTTGACGACAACCACGCCTTTTAAGTCTTCGTCAACTAACTCATGACAAAACTTCACATATAAAAGTACGGGGTGTAACAAATACCAACCTGGAAATGGGAGGTGATCAACATGAATTTTATTGTAGGGTTGCCCCATTCTCGGTGTAAGTATGACTCTATATGGGTGATTGTTGACAGACTCACGAAGTCAACTCATTTCCTACACTCAGCAGAAGATTATACAAAGCTGTATCTACAAGAGATAGTGCGACATTATGGTGTCCGAGTATCCATTATCACGTACTGAGGGGCACAATTTACAGCCAATTTTTGGAAGTCCTTTCAAGAAGGTTTGGGTACTGAAGTGAGACTTAGCACAACATTTCATCCACAGACGGATGGAAAAGCTGAACGCACTACCCAGACCCTGGAGAATATGTCGCGGGTGTTACACCCCATATCTTCGAAGAAGCACTTATCAAATTTGAAACATAAGTACGTTGAGTTACGGTTAAGTAAAATCACTTTGAAATATAAGCAAGCATTATCAAGTACATTTAATGAGTGAAGGGTGTATAAAAGGTATGCCGGAAGGTTTTATAAGGAAATGAGTAGAAGAAATGAAGTAGTACGACTTCGGAGAAAGGATGGGTAAAGTTGCGTAGGAAAATTTCAGTCCAAATTGAGGGAAAAATATCTCTTAGCATATGAAGTGTTTTGAAGTGAAACAAAAGCCTAAAATGAAGTTCGTCGAGTCTAGTTTTCAACACAACAAACTGCTCATCAATAGGACATCAGAGTAGAGAATTATGGACGTTACAAGTTTAGCTAATAGAGCAAAAACGCGTGCTACAAGATCGCTACGGTACCGACACCTTTCTGATGGCTACGGTAAATGCTACGGAACCCGACTCGAATTTGACCCTATATAAAGGGTAATAACCCCTTTTTTTTCATTAGAGTTTGCTAGAAATTTCCATAAATTAAAGAGAGAGAGAGAGAGAGAGGGAATCACAAAGTAAGCAATTTTAAAGCGACGTAGTATTAATCAAAGCTCGGATAAACGCATGGATGTGTTCTAGTATGGTTTTGCGGTGGATTCAAGGTGGATATTGAAGATATCGCTGTTTTAACAAAAATAAGGTATGAATCTCTCCTTATTAATATTACTTTTGGTCAGTTACGAAGATAGAGTGATGATGATGTTGTTGATGTTGGTGCTGTTGTAGTTGTTGTTTTGTTGGTATTGTCATTTCGGGCTAGGCATATAAACAGGGGAGAGTCTTTAATTTGACAGATTATAAATGGATTTATTTGAAGGACTAAGACAAGCGTATAACGATGAGTCTAATGATTGCGTGAATCCTCTTAAATGTAGACTTGCGAGCTTGGACGAATAAGAGTAGATAATTGGAGGCTAAACATGTATGTTAAGGCTTTCCCTTTCTGTCATTTTGGCATGATCCTATGATACGAGCGAACAACGAGTAATCGAGTCTCCATATTACTCTACTCTTAGAAGTATTAGGAGCATCTCGGTTATTGATGATCTGTACCCTCTATTACGATTATTCCTTCATTCACGGGTCCTATATATTGTATCATGATAAGGTTAGTTTATGTTTATGCATTACATTCATTTGCATACATGCATATTGACCCGTGACCCGCAGGCGTTATATACGCGTATATTATGTATATTATATATATATGTATGGGGTATGGGAAAAGGGCGAGGCGCTATAGACGTATTACCACCTGATCAGCTGGTGCACAGTGATGATGATTATGATGCCCGAAGGGGCCTATATGATGATTATGATGCCCGACGGGGCTTATATGGGATAGGGATCGAGCCGAACGTTCCTCGGCACTATGACCTATGCATTGCATATCATACGCCCTCGTAGGCATTTTTAGTGTGAGATATACGTATATGTGTTGATAGTAAGGCATACGGTGCATACATACAGACATGTTCAGATAGTCAGACATACAGATGTATTTCGTCAGCCAGTTTAGTTCATGATTCTCAGATTTTCTTCATGACTCCTATGTGTATGTTACTCTTCTGCCTTACATACTCAGTACATTATTCGTACTGACTCCCCTATTGTTCGGGAGGGCTGCGTTTCATGCCTGCAGGTACAGACACTCAGCTTGGTTATCCTCCGGTCTAGGACTTCGCCTCGGTACACCGTAGAGAGCTCTATTGTTCGGGAGCTTGAGTCATTTTGGTATAGGTCCTTTGGCCATAGGCTTTGGTATACTCTTAGAGGTCCGTAGGACATATGTGGGTTGTGTATATACGGTTTGGTTAGCCATATCGATGTAGTTCGTCTTGGATGTCTCCGTGTATAGTGGCAGCCTTGTTGGCTTGTATATTTGTTATGTTTTGTTAGTTGTGGCTTCTCAGGAGACAGGTTCTCTTTGATGTATGACATGATGACTTCGTAGCATGCTTTTACAGAGCGCCACATTGTTTTCAGTTTCAGTCTGATTATATCTAGCAGGTCGTATACGGGTGCCCAGCTCGGGCACTAGTCATGGCCCATCGGTTTGGGTCGTGACAAAAGTGGTATCAGAGCAGTTTATCCTCGGAGTGTCTACAGACCGTGTCTAGTAGAGTCTTGTTTATCGGTGTGTTGTGCACCACATCTATAAACAGAAAGCTACAGGACATTTAGGATGTCATCTTTCTTTCTGATCATAGATCGTGCAGTAGAGCCAATGATAGGAAAGCTTGTTCTTGGTACGATTTTTGTTAAATTGTAGGATTGTGTTGGAGAAAAGGACAATTTAAGTTTTAATGGGAGCGTAAGTGAGGCTCCGAAAGGGGACATGAGACTCATATCACCCGTCGACTCAGGATCGAGGATGTCAAGAGGTATAAGAAAAAGCATCAGCTATTCTATTGAGACGGACCCATCGGAGAATGTGGCTCCAGTAGGAGGAGACTCGACTGAGATATCATATGACAAAGACCCGTTTAAGGGTTCGCGAGACTTTTATGGACGAAGACGCAATTGAGAAAGTACGGAGCGAGGCACATCCATATTTTTCCTATGTTTCGACATTATGTTAGGCCAATTTCTGATGTTAGTATCATAAAGGTACCTAGTTCTCTATCTTGGGATTTAGTTAAGCACGGAGTTACCCACGGATGCGGTAGAGTACGAGATAGAGGAAGAAGAGAAGTCATTAAGGAGCGTTGCTTTTAATAGGTTTCACAAGGGACTTATCTAGATGTATCAGAGCCTAAGTTCTCCGATGTCCTCCGATTACGGTATATGGCTTTTCCATTGAAATCAGTTGTGGCTTATATGTATATGACCTAATCCCGATATCATCGATCATTCGTTACTCCGGGGCCTCGAAGTTAATAATGGATTGTTCTTACGAATAATTATAGTCGGGACATCCTTATTTCGGACATGGATTACGAAGTGAGAATTTTAAATTTTAAGTCTTATAAGTTTATGTACTCTCTGAGAGATTTCTGTTGGATGGATGCGAAGTTGTAGTAGAACTAAGCGGGGATAAGGTGGACATAAGAATTTTAAGAAATTGAAGAAAGATGAGGTGATATTTCATCCCCTACATTTATTAGCGATTATTAGATTGAAGCACCACAGGCTTATAGTATATTGGTCTTTAGGAGAAAAGAAACCGAGAAAGAAGTTGAATAAAGGAATAAGGCACTAATGTTAGAAGGCGTGGCAGAGACATTTAGTAGATAAGCGTTGCAGATACTTATGGAAAAGGAGTGCGGTATGTGACCAAAGAAAAGGATATTGGATGATTGTATTAATAGTATATGTAAATCAAGGCTTCATAGACCGGAAAGTAAGCACAGAACCAGAAAGTGAGTTAATCAGTGAATTTGAGGCCCTGCAAGGACCAGATTATAGAATATATATAATTTTGACTAAGGATTTCAAGATGGTTATAAGGTAGCTTGTGGGAGTTCTAAGAAGGCCCCCAGAGTTGATCCAGGACCTCAGGCTCAAGGACCGAGTAGGACGAGCCTTAGTTATTCCATGGAGACTAACCTCTCGGAGGACCCAGCGATGATTCCTCCAGAGTTCTTGACTCCCCGGGGAGGGAGGACCCCAGGACAGGGTGCCGGTACGATCCGTCCCGAGTGATTCGTCTGGGACAGCCTAGGAGGAGATTCCCGAGGCCATACCATGTCACGACCCAACCCCGTAGGCCGTGACTAGTGCCCGAACTGGGCACCCGTACGTACCAAAAAGCCAAAAATAGTAACTCGATTATTTAGAAAAAATTCGGGCGAGGTTTTTCTCGTTTTCTTACTAACCAAAATTAACTTTGCTCACGCATATACCAACGAAGGCCACAGGAAGCCAACATTTCCGTATACACATATATAGGCGAGCCGACAAGGAGGCCCGCGGGGTGAATAAACCGCCCAAACATGCAATACGTGCATATAGGCACAGATATAAATGCACACCTACGGAGACATGTCTACGGAGCCTCTACACGAGTAACAAAATCATATGACGGGATGTGGTCCCGCCGTACTCCCTAATAAATATATACACAAAAATGTAACAAAGAAGTACAAAATCACCCGACAAGGGAGCTCTTGAAGATAGCCGAACAGCCCCTAAGGGCGGCGGCTCACTCAAACGTGTTCCGTCCGGCAAGAAAACCGCCCCCGAAGACTGGCGAAATGTCGAGTATGTAAAAAGGAAGCACAATAACGAATCATACGGAAAAAAGAAACGG
>NC_081343.1:13219018-13228470 GCF_029784015.1 Lycium ferocissimum | reverse complement strand
TAGGATATGTGGCACTTTAATCTATTTTTTGGTAAACAAAGTTGTATATGTATATTTTGCTTATGAAATGGCCTAAATATGAGTTGATGTGCTAAAAACCGGATAATGATATTGGGAATTATGTGTTTTATGTTAGATCTTATGTATATCTCAAGCAATGTTTGAATGAAGTAGTTCAACGAATTATTCAAGCTGAAAAACCGGACCAAAGTCTTAGGAAACCAAAGAGGAGATTTTTATATATAAATATTCAAAGTACAAAGTTTTTGGATCTGAAAAGCCAACCCTCAAAAATGAGAGAATGCCTCCTATTTATAGTTTTTCTCAGCGGGCCTTCCTATACATCAGCGGGCCCCTTTTAGATAAAGAAAACCTAATACGGATAAGGTTAAACAGACGTCCGACACCCGTACGACCGTCGAAGAGGGTGCATAGATTCCCCACATGTGGCGAACGAATAATCGATTATCCCACCAACGGCCACGATCGAATGGTCACAAGAAAACCGGCCTAACGGCCACGCTGATTTTGCTCTATTCGAACCGGCAAACGGCCACAATCAACTCTACTATTACGACATGATCTACACCGACCAACCACGATAAAGCGCAGTTATCTCCTGATACAACGAATTCAAGCAAAGCTTCTTTGGACCAGACACTACCGTTCGTTCTCTTCCTTTTACGGATCCCGAGCTTCACCGGACAAACTTTACCCGATTTTTACCGTATACACAAGTGCCAAGAAGGTTCCATAAGGATTTGAGATCAAACGAATCAACGAGAACAATTTCAGAAAAGTTGAGTTATACGAACACTTATATGGTCCGTATAACCTTTATAGAGAAGGTCAGTCCCTGGTAGTATTATACGGTCACTTATACGGACCGTATAAGTGTCCGTATAACTCAATCGGGTCACTTTTTCAGATTTTTCTCTCTCTCTCTCTCTCTATATATATATATATATATATATATATATGACACATGATCATTTAATTCATTTCCCCCGCTCTCCACAACTCTTGAAAGCTCTAGATCATTCCCCACACCATATCCACACTAATCTAAGAGAAATCAAGGATTAATTACCAAAAACCAAGAGAATCATGTGAAGGAAGGCTCACTAGGGTTTGTAGAAGTCAAGAATTCCTTTGGTATTGAAGTTGGGTTTTTCTCTAGTGAAGCATCTTCATCCAAGTTTCATTTCTACACGATCAATGGTGAGTTTTACATCCATTCCATGTTATTAAAAGAATTTGAGTGGTTGAATGACTTGGATGAGAGAAGGAAATAGAATATGAGCTCAAATATGGAAATAATGCCATTTTGAGTAGTAAGTTAACTTGAGTCATGATTCTTAGTATACTATGAGTATAATCTAAGGGCGTTGAGGAAGTATTATATGTGAATGAATATGGTGTTGTGTAAGGAGTTCTGAGGATTGAACAATGTTTAACTTGAAAAAGTCTATTGATTATGGTATAATGGGTGTTTCTATTGATGTTTGGGAGTTGTTTATTATATGGAGAAAGTTGTTGAAACAAAGGAAATGCTGCCCACTTTTTGTTAGCTCTTAGTCGCTTTAGCTTAGACTTAAGCATGTTTTAAATGATTTAATTTAGTACGACTCTTTGAATGTAGAGTCGCGAGTTTCAAGGAGAACGTTTATTCGGTAAGGAGACGTAAAAGGTATGTAAGGCTAGCCCCTTTCTTTCAAAGGCATGACTTCTATATTATGATTCCCTCTCTATGTTTCCATGACCATCTTATGTCCCAAAAGTTGAAAGTTAAAGGTTCTTAAAAGCTCCTTATGAGAAAGAGAAAAGATGTGTTCTATGATAAGGATAATGATGTTGATTTTACTTCTAGAGATTCCAAAGCGTATGAATTGATGCTATTATGAGTTTAATGATCTTATTCTATAAATTCTTTGATGTTGTTCATTGTTGGCCATCTCACCTCATGATACTAGTTCCTTCAAGGCGAGACCTAGCGATGATGTTTGATCCATAATATAATTAGAGGTTACCGACCTTACGTCACTCCGATATAGTTATAGCCTTTACTTGAGCTCTCATGCATGGTTTATGTTATGTATATGTGCGATTACACCGTGCCTAGTTGGCCGGGTAGACACCACTAGTGGGCGGCATGAGATGGTTGCCCCGGACGCTGGAGGCCTGGACACGGGCTAATGATGATCACACCGTACCTATACGGTCGGCATTTTATGTATGCATATATATGATATGATGTTGTTTTATTATAAAAGTTAGCATGCATGACTCCGCCTTGAGAGGCAATCAGTTATAGGTTATCTCTTCATCTTATGATTTCTTATTTCTTGATTATGTTGTTATACATGCCTTACATACTCAGTGCATTGTTCTACTGACGTTCTATCATTTATGGACGATGCGTTCATGCCAGCAGGTAGAAAAGGAGACGACATAGACGCGTAGGAGCTTTATCAGCAGATATTCAGGAGCACTCCACTACTTTGGAGTTGCCGCTTATTAGTATATTCTTTTGTGTACATATTTGGGCATGGCGGGGTCGTGTCCCGTCATTATGATTTCAGTACTCCAGTTAGAGGCTCGTAGATGCATGTATGTGGGTAGTAGTTGTCTCATGATCTCTTTAGTGTACCTTTTGTATGTCGTTCTGTAGTCTTGTGGGCTTACGTACATATATGTTTTGAGAGATATTTGAGGATCATTTCATGATAAGCTTGTGTTGGAAATGGTGTATGTTCAGGCTGAGCTTGATAACAGTCCGCCGGCGCTGTGTTCTCGTAGTCAGCTCCGGGTACCCGTCACGGCCCTCTAGTTGGGTCGTGACAACAGGCAGATAAATCAACAAGTATAAGTCAGCATAATCAGAGACAGGTATCCGTCATCACCTTGGTTGAAGCATGTAAACCCAAGTATGTCAAATTTCGATATATAAACAATCCAAATCAATCAAAACAAGTATAACACCGGATCATCACAAAAGATAAGCCACAATGCAATGCAATCCAATAATGTATGAAAGCCAATGCAATGTAATTCCATGCACACATGTACCCTAGATGGAAGTATGGACGTCTCCGTAGCATAACCCAAGGTGACTCGCGAAGTCCAGGTGCTACTCGTCCCGAATTTTTGCCCAACAGACAGACGAGACCCGAAACTTTGCCCACGGGGTTCTCACCGGCACCACCCTAGGGGACCCGCGGAGTTCATGCACTCACTCAATCCACGATTCTGGGACTAACATCAGATATCAAACTCTTGCATCACTCTCATTTAAAAACCAAGCCAAGCTCATCACAATATTTCACTAAGTACCAACAGTGTATGAACAATATATCATGAAGAATGAGAATGAGTGCTATGCATATGTCAACATCTAGAATCAGCTAATTATCACAAGTATAACATGGATACGCCAACAATATATCAGTGTCACAAGTACCAACATGGGTACACCAACAATATCATCAACAACTAGACAGGTCATGCGGAACTCTATCCTCGTATCAACATCAAAAGTAAGGTAGCACCATATCACAACCGAGATGTAACAACAGTCCCCAAAATCTACTACCAACACGTGGCATCAATCCAACACAATAGAACAATCAAGTCACAACACAACGGGGTGGCTAGCGCTAATCACGCAACAGGGCCCAACCTAAAACAATATCCAGCCCAACCTAAAACAATATCTAACCCAACTTCATACCCGAAGGTTTACATGCTTTCTCCGACAATATAATCTAAATGTATGCTTCGCTACACAAAGTCTCACCACGGGTATGACATAACCTACCTGGATTGCCGAATAGCAAACACCAACAATCACTCTTTTGCCTTGCCCTTCCGTTGAGCCTCAGAACCAAAGAAGTCTAGGCATATTCGAAATCTAGATTAGAAATCATGAAGAACGATACTAATATTGCTATCATTCAATTTAGGTCAAATCCAACCCTAGAATTTGGAGAAATAAGGCCCACAAGGTCAAAACGGGAAATTCGGGAGTAAAATATCAAATTAAGCACTAGGTGATCAACACCCAACAACTAATTTCTAAATTAACTCAAGGATTCACCTAATTTTGCATTCCAAATAAAACCCTCAATTTTGGGTATAAACTCTAACTTTTAGATTCAAGAATTCAACACTAATGATGGAAGATATATGATTAAATTCCTAGTTGCATCATAATGTAGCATAATCCCTATAAATTTCATCATTAATAAGCCTAGATATCCAAACCATCAAAACCCACTTTTAACCTTCCATTACTACGGAACTAACAAGAAAAGAGGAATTCCACGACGATTAGGATTAAAGAAATAGCAAGAGGATTAGGAGAACTTACCACCAAGAATCTTCACCAATAATCCCCAAGAAAGTTCCCAAGCGCTCTAATTTTGGAAAGGGTATTAAATGATAGACTAAGCACTTTTAACACTTTGTTAAATGAACTCACAGCCCGTCACCCGCTTCTGCGACACTTAGGCTGCTCCAGCGGTGCCGTGACCGCTACAACGGTCAAGCCCAAATCTCCGAACCACCTGCCATCAAGATGATCGGCTTAGCTACCGCCGTCGCGGTGGTGGTAAGCACCAAAGCGGGCACCAGACACCAGATATCACACCAAGTTTCAAATTTCAATCTGATTTTTTGAATAATTCCCAAGGCTATCTGCTCACATACCACTTACATATACAAATATTAAAACACGCTAGGAACATACTCGTGCCTCAAAATTCCCAACGGAGGTCTCGTTGACCGAGTCAACCCCCGATACCTTAATTTCAATTTTCCAACCCAAGTCCTAAAATGCAGCTGAGTGCTTCAGGTACTGAACCAGATATACACACAAGTTTTAAGAGACCATCCAGACTTCCTGGACCCATGACTTCGAAAAAAGCACTCATATCCAAAGTCAACTTCGGGGTCAACTTTTTTTTTGCTTAAGGTTCATATTTCACAAAAGGTCGCCCAAATCAAGTCTAGACACTTCAAGAAGCATGTCAACGGTCCTCTCGGGTCAAAAGTGAGCTAACCAAGGTTGGAAAGCTACGAAAATACTGAAAAGACTATAATGACCAAACAGGTCGTTACATCAGGTACCAATTAAACCATCGCTCGTCCTCGAGCAATGACCGAAAAGAACGGGAAAATACTTGAATCAAGAACAACTGGGGATACCGGCAATGAATGTCGGACTCGATCTCCTATGTAGCCTCCTTAACAGGACGATGCTTCCATTGCACCTTCATAGAAGCAATCTCCTTTGACCCCGACTTTCGAACCTGCCTATCCAAGATTGCAATAGGCTCCTCCTCATAGGTCAAATTTTCATCAAGTAATATAGAATCCCAATGAACAATGTAAGTGACTGCGGTGTCACGACCCTAGTGGGCCATGACGGCACCGAGCCGACTACCGAGCACCGCTCATTCTATTAGTCATCATACTTATCCTGCATTCATTTATTACTCTCACACTTCTAGTTATAAGGATAACCATTTTTCACTTTCAAGCATATCTACATTTATATACATAAGGCCTTACGGCTATAAAAACAATATATAAAATGTACACTGACATCATCATGGGATACAACTTACCCACACGTATGTATCTACGAGCCTCTACTAGAGTACTAGACATAGTGACTGGACAGGACCCTATCGTGCCCAAATATGTACACAAAAATAATATCTCAAAATAGCACCTCTGGAGTAATGGAGTGCTCCTGTAAATCGCGTAGCTCCTATGAATCCGGGATCACCCCTCCGTCTACACCGTGGGGGTACGAACACGTTGTCCAAAAAGAAAGGACGCGCATAACATTGTACTGAATAGGTAAGGCATAAACAATAATAACCTATCAATAAAATAAGGAGACATCCAGTGAAGAGCAACCTGTAACTGACTGTCACTTAGGAAGGAAATAATGGATGCTAACTTACTTCATAAACATCATCCTATCATGTATGCATATATGTATAAGCCCTCCCGACCTTATAGGTACGGTGTGATCATTATTAGCCCGCGTCTGGCCTCCCGCGCCTGTGGCAACCATCTCATACCGCCCACTAGTGTGGTGTCGCCCATGCCATCTAGACACACAGGTATACGCCGCCCCGCCTTAGCTGCCTCTCCCGGCATCTAGGCGCGGTGTAATGTCCTCATCATATTCTTATCATGAATCATACATAAAAACTCAAACAAACTGTAAATCTATCGGGGTGACATAAGGTCGTGAACCCCCGATACAATTATGGAGTATTCATAAGCATTCTGCCTCACCTTGAAGGAATTAACATGATAAGGTGAGTGTAACAACAATAAGCCATATCAAATGGGTCATATAAGAATCATTAGCTTTATAGCAATATCATATCATGAACTTTAGGATCATTAAACTTAGGCTCATCATCATCATTATCGAACTCATAACGTATATCTTATCTTTATCTCATATGAAGCTCTTTATCAACATCGACTCATAGTTTTCGGATGTAAGAAAGTCACAAGTAGATAAAATCATGTCATAAGAATCATACTAGAAAGTTAGCGGACTAGCCTTACATACCTTTTCGTTTAGTTACTCTATCACTTGAATGCTCCTCTCCAATATTCACGTTTCTACATTCAAGAGAGTTCGTACTAATATTAGATAATCGATAACGTAAGCATGCTTGAACTAAAGCTAGAGAAAATTGCGCAGCATCTCCTTTGTTTATATAACTTTCTCCATATCGTATAACAACTCCCAAACGTCAGTAATAACATTTATCACATCATAATCAACAATATTCATCAACCACGCATTATTCAATTCTCCTATTTCCATTTCAAGGGCCTCCATAACCATTGTCATAATACAACATTACCTTCGTCCTCATATAATGCTTCTTCCATACTCTTAATATCATTTATAATATAACTATATTCGTAACATACAAGGAATCATGATTCATACTAAGCTACTACTTAACAATGTCACTATTCTCATTTTTGTAACCCATTTTCTATTTCCTTCGATAATCCAAGTCTTTCAACCCATCAATAGTTTAAATGACATGAATTGATCATAAAACTTACCTTTTATTGAGTAAGAATGGGTTTTGGATAGAGATACTCCACTTGAAGAAAACCCTAGCTTCAATACCAAATGGTGTCTTGATCTCCACACTAGTGAGCCTTCTTGCACTAGGTTCTACTAATTCTTGGTGATTACTCCTCACTTCTAGGATATATGATAATATAATGAGAGTTTTTTAGAACCTTCAAGACTTGGAGAGAAAATAAAATTCAAAAATTTTGGGCGCGACTTGTCTTATTTATAGCCGGGTACTAGAATGTTCCGTATAGCGCTCGGGCGAAGGAAATGATGGTCACGTCGACATGTCGACGTTTCGTCGACTTGGTCTGTCGACCGCCTCTCGTACCGAAAAGCTGGCGCAGCCATTAATGTGGCGATCGACGGCCCGTCCACGCGTCGACGGTTCATCGACGTGTCTCGTCGATCAGTTTTTGCAGACTAAAATTCTCAGAACATAACGAAGGTCATATTGACTGCCCGTCGACATGGTTGACGGTCCGTCGATAATGACTGGTGTCTATAGATTTCCCTAGAATCTGCTCAGCCTGCGTCGGTTCAATCCGTTCAACTTCTAATCCTTTAATATACCTGGAATACCTGCTAGTACCTCCATACATGGGGTAAAATATTTAGCATCTCAATACTCGGGTGCAAATCTCCATTTCGAGGCATACCTAACTGGAAAGCCATAATTTTTTCCTACTATAAAAATGAGAGGTGTAACATTCTTCCCCCTTTTAAAACATTCGTCCTCGAATGTTAAGTTCTCGGGAATGCTACATAAATTTTGCCAGAGTTTCCCCTGTAATATGGTGCTACCATCCTGCCACAACAGCCCATAATAACATTGCTTCACAAGGCTACAATACAATAGTAAGGAACTATAGCCACACACGATCAAAAGCATAAAAAGAAAGCATACATACCTCATAATGTTGATGTTTCATTTTGGATCTCTCCCGGGGGTTGAAATAAGTGCGGATACTTGGACTTCATGTTTTCTTCCGCTTCCTAAGTCATTTCTTCTCGATTATTGTTCCGCCATAAGACCTTAACTGAGGCTACTTCTTTATTTCTAAGCCTCCGTACTTGCCTATCTAGTATAGCAACAGGCGCCTCTTCATAAACTAACTTATCTGTAATTTGAACATCCGCTACCGGTACAATTCTAATAGGATCTCCGACACACTTACGGAGCATTGATACGTGAAAGACTGGATGGACTGATTTAAGTTCTGAGGGTAAGTCCAGTTCATATGCTACTCGGCCTATCCTGCGGACAATCTTATAAGGTCCAATGTATTGAGGACTCAATTTGTCAAGACCCAACCGGAGGGCCGCAACGGGCACCCAGTGCTAACCTACCCGGGCACCTCTTATCATACTTTCACATTCACATCTAGGTGAACCACATGGCTAAATCATGCTTTCCATCCATTATTCATATACTAATTCCACGGGGCAATAATACATATATATCATCATCAATAACAACGCCCATATAGTGTACAGTATGTCGTACGCAGGCTAATAAAATGATATCCCAAATATAGGCCGAGAAGGCCAAATACATCTAACCATATACACTTATCTACGAGCCTCTAAGGAGAGTATGCCATATCATATAGACGGGACAGGACTCCGCCATGCCCATAAATATGTACATAGAAGAATAAATACCAAAAGTCAGAGCTTTGAATGAAACGAGCTCCCGCTATGTAGTCCCCTGTGAAATAAGGCCATGGCTCAAGCTCCGTCTCCCTCGCCATCCGCGGCATGACGCAACATTCACAAACAAAACGACGTCGCATTTAAGAATGTACCGAGTATGTAAAGATGATCAACATCATTACAAAGCATAATAGACAACATAAAGAAATAGCATAGGATGGGAGATAGTAAGACTGCCATAAACACTTACTTGCCTTTCATAGGGAATTTTCATTTCTAATGCGTGATTGTGTACATACATCCATATTCGTATCCTGTGACTACTTACATTTCGTATCCATTTTCGTATTCATAAAGATATTCATATTTATATTCATATTCATATTCATATCGTATACATATCCATATCATATACCTAGTATTTACATAGCATACCCGACCATGAAGGTTCGGTGTTTCACATACCTGGCCCTACCAAGGTGTCACGACCCGAATTACGGGTCATGACGGGTATCCAGGGCTAACCACCGAACACCACTCATGCCGTTACCTATGTGCTCTCATTTATAATACTCGCTCAAATTCATGAAAATATATCATCATTTGAAACATAATTACTTTTATAAACATAAGCCCCCTTTTTCAAAAAAAAAATATATACACATACACA
>NC_081343.1:13206366-13218918 GCF_029784015.1 Lycium ferocissimum | reverse complement strand
AGCTCCTTTCCCTTTAAAACCCCCGGGGAGAAGAAGAGGGTCTATGTTGCGAAGGTTCTACTCCAAAATCGTGAAAATAAATGTCCCAAATAACTCAGCTCACAACTTATAAAGTAATCCGTCAAAATCCAATTTTTCTTCTTTCTTTAAATCCTCACTTTTATTCACGTTTTTGACATCCAAAGATAAAGTAATCTACTGCCCGCCCTTTACCTTCTTGAATAAAATATCTCCCTCACATTACATATGCTGGCAGCTATATAAATGATATATTTTATGCAAGAAAGCTTAGGTATTCATGGACCTTGGGGTCCACATTTTGTGATTACCTTACACAGAAATCAATTCATCCTAAAAAAATGCCACCAATTTGCTTCGTAACTGATTGTCAATTGCTATGGACCCACGTGGTGCATTATTGTTAACATACCACTTATTCACTATCCACTAATTAATTCCTTGGTCCCTTTCATGGAACAATTAACTAATTGCCCAATAATTAATTTCTTGCTCTCAATTCTCTTAAAGGTTAAATCACTTCTAACATGCTTCATATACTCATTATCATGATCATGTGGTATAACACTAGTCCATA
Organism: Lycium ferocissimum; assembly: GCF_029784015.1. Lineage (NCBI taxonomy): Eukaryota > Viridiplantae > Streptophyta > Magnoliopsida > Solanales > Solanaceae > Lycium > Lycium ferocissimum. The sequence continues at coordinate 13,218,323 of NC_081343.1, read as the reverse complement.
GCCTCTTTATGCATATCAAAAAATATAATTTCCAAACCGTCATTACTTTTTTAAGTCCTAAATAATTTCAGGACTTCATTCCTTGTATACACCTAGTTCTTGATTTTCATGCTTGAATACAACTAAATTTTCTGGGCTCGAATAAATTTGATCATGTTGGACGGTTCAACTTCCTGGTCCAAAATATGGGATATTATAGCTTGGACCGTATTTCATTCAAATAAATTTTCAAACCTCGACGAAACTTATTTTCTTCGATTTGTTTAACCTCTAATATTTACAACACATCTGTACCATCACTCTAACCACCTAAAAGCTTGGGGGATAACCTCGTTTCCATTTCAAATGTCATTTAACTCGTACGCTTTCCAAAGCATGAAAACACGGGATGTAACATCCGCGGTGGTATAAGATACTTCCATCATAATCTTTCAGTAATTCCAACCACCGTCTCTGCCGTAGGTTTAACTCCTTCTGCTTGAAGATATATTGGAGACTTTTGTGATCTGTATAAATGTCAACATGAACGCCATACAAATAATGTCTCCACATCTTTAGTGCATGAATAACTGCGGCCAATTCAAGATCATGGGTTGGATAATTCTTTTCATGTTTTTGCAACTGCCTTGAAGCATAGGCGATGACTTTACCGTGCTGCATCAACACACAACCTAACCGCACACCATAGGCATCACAATAAACAACATAACCGTCTGGCCCTTCTGGGAGTGTCAGAACTAGGGCCGAAGCCAATCTATCTTTTAATTTTTGGAAACTGCGCTCACAAGCATCAGTCCATTGAAATTTTGCTGATTTCTAAGTTAGCTTCATCGACGGTACTTAAATAGAGGAAAATTCTTCCACAAATCTCCTATAATAACCTGCCAATCCCGAAAACTACGGACTTCGGTAGGTGTTGTAGGCCTTGGCGATCTTCACACCTTTAATTTTCTGAGTATCAACTCGAATGCCGTCTGCTGAGACGATATGGCCCAGAAAAGCTACAAAATTTAGCCAAAACTCGCATTTTGAAAATTTTGCATACAATTCTTGAGTCCGAAGAATTCCAAGGACAATACGTAAATGGTCTGCATGCTCGGCCTCTTCCCGAGAGTATACTAAAATATGATCAATAAACATGATTACAAACAGATCTAAAAGAGGCTTGGATACATTATTCATCAAATTCATAAATACTGCCGGGGCATTAGTCAATCCAAATGACATCACTCAAAATTCATAGCGACCATATCTCGTTCTGAAAGCTGTTTTAGGAATATCTTTTTCTCTAACTCTCACTTAATGATAACCTGACCTCAGGTCTATTTTGGAAAACCATTTGGCACCCTGTAGTTGGTCAAATAAATCATCGATCCTTGGAAGCGGATATTTGTTCTTTATCGTTACCTTATTCAGCTGCCTATAATCGATGCACATCTGTAAAGAATCATCTTTCTTTCTCACAAATAGGACAAGTGCTCCTCACGATGATGAACTGGGCCTAATAAATCCTTTCTCAAGCAAATCTTTCAATTGCGCCTTTAGCCTATTCAATTCTGCAGGAGCCATTCGATAAGGAGGAATAGATATAGGCTTGGTATCCGGCAACACATCAATAGCAAAGTCAATCTCTCTTTCCGGAGGAAGACCTGGGAGTTCATCTGGAAATACATCCGGAAATTCGTTCACTACTGGGACGGATTGAAAAGTCGGCAGCTTTGCTTCAGTGTCACGAACTAGGACTAGATGATAAATGTAGCCTTTAGCTATCATTGTCATGACCCAAACTGATGGGCCATAACAAGTGCCCGACCACTACTGGCCAAGCACTCCTATGCTTGCATTTACTGCTCACTAACTATCCTGGGCCCATACAATCAGAATCAATACTATTTTCCGAGCAATCGACATAAGAGAACCTTTTGCAGGAACTCACGGCCAATACATACATATAAACATAAGCAACGAGAGTAACGAGCGCGAGCCGATTTTGCCCGACACATATATATTGTATAATAAAATAAACGACAGGCCGCATAACATCACGACTACATATCACGTTTGTCTACAAACCTCCATGGAGTACAAGCGTAGAAAGGACGGGGACAAGCCCCCGCCGTACCTATATATGTACATAACGAGAATAGCATACCAAAAAGGTGTAGCTCGGATCAATGGAGTGTGTGCGCCGCCGCCGACGGGGAGGTCCTACCGCGATGGATCGTCGGCGGCTACACGATCTCCGGGCATGAACGCGACCTCTAAAAGGGACGTCAGTACGAGTAATGTACCGAATATGTAAGGCATGAATAGTAACATAATAAGGGATGTAAAGTATGAACAATAACAGAATGAAAATATAGAGCATATCGTGAGATAAAAGAATAACCTATACATATGAGTGCCTCTTAGGGCGGATGCCATGCATGCTAGCTTTCTTTGAAAAACATTTTCTTGTTCATATATACAGAAAATAGAACATATCAGATTGCCGAGGCATCGGCTCCGATCCATTTAACCACATATGTCCCGCGTCCGGGCATCCCGCTTCCGGGATGAGATCATATTATACCAACTGATCCGGTGGTTATGCGTATATAATGCTCTGGCCCTTTTTTCCATATTCCCCATTTACATATACATATATCATATACATATATCATATAAGAAGCATGCAGGAGAGCCCAAGGAAAGTTATAACTCTATCGGAGTGACAAAAGGTCGGTAACCTCCGATTATATTATGGAATAATCACCGCTCTATCTCACCTTGAAGGAACAATTATTTTAAGGTGAGCCTATCAATGAAGAATAACATCAAGAGAAAACATAGAATAAGGTCATAAATCTCATAAGGCGTCAATTCATATACTTTGGAATCTTTAAAAAAAAAAATAGTCATCATCCATGAATAAAATGTAGAAATCAAGAAATAGCTCAACATTCTTATATCGTCATGGAAATCGTAACTTGGAATCTTTAAACATGAAATCGTTCTCATAATAGTCATCATAGAAAATATTCTCATCTTTGGCATCATTGTCATCATGATAAAAACATGTCCATAATTGTTTTCATAAGAGCTTACAAAATCATAAACCTCTGTTTTGGAAGAATACGGACATTTTGGAAAACGTTTATGGGTTATCGGGAAAGGAATCATGACTCGGAATCATAGACTTCTAACTTTTGAAAACAAAGAAGTTATGGAAGCATTTATGAAATCGTAACATAGGAATCATGCCTTTGAAAGAAAGGGGCGAGCCTTAACATACCTTTTTGGTCCCCTCAACTTTAACTATTCAATGCTTGTCTTAGTCCTTCAAATAAATCTTTCTAGAATCTGCCAAAACTTCGGCAGCATCTCCCCTGTTTATATGCGTAGCCCAAAATAGTAATTTAGCAACCAACAACAACATCAATACCAACATTAATCATAATATTCTCAACACCAAAATACTCCAAAACATCCCATATGGGGTTTTGTTACACCCCAGAAAATTTCGCGTTACTAAGGCTGTAGATGGCTTAATGTGAGCTCATGGAGGAGCAAATATTACAAGTATAATGGATGAAATTCTACTTTATTTACATGAGGATAGCATGAGTATGATATTTGAAATTCGTACAGTATGATTGGAATTATACGTTAAAAGATATAGCCTCGTGGCAATGGTGAGGTGGGGCCCACATGATGGGATTTTTATAAAGGACATATGAAAATTTATATGGACAATATATGAAGTTAAACACAACTGTAGAAGGACCCTTGAGCCAAATCCAAGTGGAAGCTCTCCAAAAAGATGTTTTTAAGTTACGTTTTCAGGTGATCTGACTTCGGGAGGTCATAAACCCATCATTATTTGGGAATTTGGGAAAACTTCAAACATAAAAGTTGTAGATAATTGAATTAACTTTCCAACAATATGTTGTGAGCCTTCACACAGCATAGGGATAAAATGTTATGGACATTTTAAGATAGAAAGGTCAAGCTGGGCAGTGGGCTCGGCCCAACCCGACTCCAAGTCGGGTCAGGCCCACTTCCCTTGCTATTTAAGGGATGTTTTAACCCTTATCGTCCATATTTCATACCAAAAAGTCCAAAAAATGGTAGAGAGAGAGTGAGGGGAGTTTAGAGAGATAAAGCAAGGGTTCGATCAAGTTCGCGGCCCCGAATCGCGAGGCTCGTGAAGGATAAAGTATAGTACGAGTTGTCGTCGTCATTTTAAGCTAAAAATTGAACTTGGGGGATGTTGATTTCGTGGTGGCTGCTCATATAAGGTATTTTTAAGATTTTAATGATATTCTTACCACGATCATTGATAGATTTGACGGGTTAGAATAGAGAAAATGGCGTTGAAAGTTCGGTTATAATTTTTGGATATCAAATGACTTGGGGGCTGTTTTGGTGTGATTAAATGGATAGAATTAGTTGGATATTGATATAAAATAATTGTTGATATTGTTGTTGATGTTTTTGATAAGTTGCTGTTCTTGAATTTGGGAGAATAAAGTGTATGAAGATATCATATACAAAGCATATATCGGGCTATTTTGGTGTATATCCTTGGGAGTTGATGGTTTGAGTTTAAAGAGGCTTATATGAGATGGTTCTTGTTGTTGTTGATAATTTAGCTGAATTGGATTTTTTGGGGCTGTCCAATTTATAAAGGAAATGCTGTCCGAATTTCTATAAATGAAGTGCTAGCTTAGGATTGGATTCCAAAGTACCTATAGCTAATGTTTGGTGTCTACTGACGTTATTGTAGATCTTGGGAAGCCCGATACTTAGGTTTGAATTAGCTTCAGAAGCGGACAAAGGTATGTTAAGGCTATTCCCTTTTCTTCTTTTGGCATGGTCTACATGGAAAAAACGGACGACGAACGTATAAACTCCAAAGAAGCTTTTATTCTTAAATACTAGAATGGCTAATGTTCTTAATTTCCAGAAGCTATTTCATTATGTCCTGATGCGTGTCTATGATTCCTAAAGTCCTATTTTGATATTATAATCCATAGTGACATTCGAGGGTGTTATGCTTCCAGGTTATTCAAAGAGTTCCAGAAATAATCTTATGAGTCTCACTTGCATTTATTTGCATTTATATGTATGTTAAGGTTATCCCTTCTTTCTTTTGGAATGAATTACATAAACGAGCGAACGATGAACATACATGACTCCAACGAATTCTAGTTCTCAGCGGTACTTGACATGACAGTTGTCCTTGATTCTCAAGTGTTGGTTCATTTTGATTATTCTATTGAGTCTCAGATGATGGTTTAGTTTGCATATGGTTGCTCATGATATTATAATCCTGCCTAGCGTTATTACATCATTTCACCGAGTCCCGAGCCGGGTATGTATTCGTGCACAGTTTCATTGCATTGTTCACCGAGACCCTCACTAGAGGGCCGGGTACGGTATATATATGATTATTTTACCGAGTCCCTCACTAGAGGGCCGGGTACGGTATATATATGATTACTTCACCGAGTCCCTCACTAGAGGGCCGAGTACGGTATATATTTATATTTCACCGAGTCCCTTGCTAAAGGGCTGGGTATGGCATATATTAACATTTTTAGTCATTGCCTTCGGGGCTATTCATATTACAAGTGGTTTCTTATACATCCATTATGGCTTATGTCTCATTCTTTATGATTACTGCTGCCTTACATACTAACATTGTTCGTACTGATGTCCCTTTCCCTGGGGGCGCTGTGTTCATGCCACACAGTCCAATATTGTTTTGCAGTTAAAAGTATTCGGCTAGGATGGTTGGCTATCGTTGGGATTGGCAAACTCCATTTTCTTCTGGGAGCGATCTTGCCGAGTCATCATGATTATCATATGTGTGTACGGGTATATTGGGGCCCTGTCCCGACTCATGTGATTCAGGTGTTTACTCTTAGAGACTTTGCAGACAGTGTCCTTTGGTTAGTATGTTAAGATGTCATGCGTTGAGTAAAGCGACCATGTAGGTCGATATGTCAGATTGACTTATTCGATTTTTAATTAATTGAGTATTATTCGCAAATTTCTATGGTTTGACTGAAAGTACTTTATTATATGTTTAGTTTCATTATGTGAATGCCAGAGGGTTCACTTAGCTCTAAGTAAGAGTTGAGTGCCCATCATGCCCTGATGAGATTGGGGTGTGACAAAGTGGTATCAGAACAGTTAGTCCTAGGGGTTGTCTGCAAAGTCGTGTCTAGTAGAGTCTTGTTTATGGTGTGTTACACACCACATTTATAAATAGGAGGCTACAGGGCATTTAGGATGGTTACTCTTCTTTTCATATCTAAGATCGTGCGATAGAGCCAAGACATAGGAAATGAGATTCCTTATACTAACCCTTGATTTCAGCAGAAGAACAGTATTGACAGCAGCAAGTGAGTGATGATATTGGAAGTTACAGAGGTAAGTCACTTCGTTGAGGCTAAGTTATCAGAATATGTATTTTTAATGGATTGGTTGTCATAGAGGTAAGTCAGTGAAAGTATAACAGAGGAAATGATTAAACGTATCTCTTGATGATAAGTTCAGTTATAAGTTTATGAACTAAACAAATTGAATGAATCAGCACACAGGTAAGCAACGGTACGAAAGATGCATGTCGGATAAGGTAAGAATATTGAGGTATGATTGAAATGTAAAGCTAAATAATGAAGGGAAAGTAAATAGGAAGGTATAACAGGGCAGATCGCTAAAGGATTAGGTACATCTCAAGGTGTGATATATGAGGTAAGTTTCGACATCTTTGTACTTTTACTTGAAATGGGGAGCCGTGTGTGGTTGAGATAAGTCGAATATATCTATTAGCCCTGTGAGGAATTATTGGTATTTGTTGTATGCAGGTTTTGGATAGTAAGAAATATAGAGGAAACTCTGCCGAAATTTTCCTAGAATTTAAAGGAGATAAGATATAAGCTTGCAATATGTCCTAACGGGAAAAGATGTTATGTAAAAAGTAATGGCAGGACGGGATTAAGTTAGGAGTATCGTTCACAACTACAAGATATGAGTTAAATGTTGTTGAAATGATAGTAACAGTGATTGTCAGTTCAACATTGATACGGTAACGAGAAATACTAGAGTAAATTAGAGAGACTGGTAGTACTAAAACATGACATAGAAGAGAAAGGGTAACTCCAATAGAGTGTGATACTGAAGTATTGATTGGATGGATAAGCACAAGTAAAATACAACAAGTCTATTAGCAAAATAAAGTAACAGCATGACTGAGACAGGGGTACGAAATACAAAGAGTTATAACGAATGTGAATACATTGGTAAGATTTCTTATGTGGTAAGTGTAATAGGGCTGATTAGAAGGAGTAACAGGTTAAGTGTCACGCCCCAATTTCGATGGGACGTGATGGGCACCCGACCCCATATCCGGAGCCGAGCGAACCCACAGACTCCTATTGCACACATAATTTTTTTTTCAACCCTCTAAACTGAATAATCATCAAATACATAATGAAGCTTTCAAATTGACAAAATCTGTAATTATACAAACTTTATTACATAACCCAAAACGACATGTCACCGATGGAGCCGTGACCGACCGACATACCATACCCACAACGCTGTACGCAAAGTCTCTACCATGAATCGGGCACCACCATACACATACTGCGACTCGGCGGTACTCCGAGAACAAGTGGGGCCTCGCCAACTCCGGCCGGAACATCTCCTTGTAAATACTTCGGCTCGTATGGGAGTACACACGTGGCATGAAACGCGACCCCGAAAACGGGGGTCAGTACGGAAAATGTACTGAGTACGTAAGACATGCAGAACAGAGAAACAGACCTATAACTGAAACAGACAAAACTATCAAGTACATACATACTCAGAATAGCAGATGCATACCTTTCAGACACAATCCACACATACGTTTCTTATGTCAAAAGTATACAGAAAATAAATGGGTCAAACAGAGTACCAAAATGCTTATTTTGTAATCACAGACCGCATGTCCGAAGAGGTGCAGAAATTACAGAGCACACGGGTGATGTCACACGTCAGACGGAGCACAGGACGTACAGAATGTTCAGATGAGGTTATATATCGGACGGAATGCCGAACGTACGGAATATTCGGATGTCGTCATATCCCAGATAGAATACAGATCGTACAGAATGGTCAGATGATGTCATATAACAGACGAACTACAGAACATACGGAATGTTCAGTTACTGACATATGTCGGACAGAATACTGAATGCATATCAAAATCATAAATCTCGTATGTGTATGACGTGTCCCGCCCTCCGATGAGGGACTCGGTGAATAGGATCATGTATAGCAAATCATATGTCATATATGCAAATAACGTGTCCCGGCCCTTTATTAAGGGACTCGGTAGATAAAATCATGCATATCAGAATCATATGTACATAACGTGTCCGACCTACCTACTTTGCGGGTCTCGGTGAATAATAATCATGTGCCATCCTGGCCACCGTCCCCATAACATCACATCATAATCACATACAGACAACGTGTCCCGGCCCGCAAGTACGAGGGACTCGGTGAATAATGCAGAGGAGTGCGCACGAGAACATGTCCTGGCCCGGGTCTCAGTGAATCAGAATCGTATCGTGACGTACGCATGAAGTCATAACGTGCCCTGGCCCGGGACTCAGTGAAAGATACATTGAGTCGCGCACGAACAGAGTAGTGCAGAAACATATGCATATAAGGCCGGACTCGGTAGACAAATCACTTTCTGTCATTCGAAGATTCAGAAACAAGTCTCGGATTCTTCCGAAGTAATATCAGAAAGTTATGAGCACTTGGTATACAAAAACCTCTTCGGACTTGTCAAGCGATCCGGAGTCGTGTGCGACGAACGTTAAGACTTACAAAGAATGTTCATATCTAAATACTTATGTCAAATACTCATGCTAACGCACTTATATCCGAATACGTTTATCGGAATTTCTATTTCGGAGCATTTACAACGGACTGCTTGTACCAGAATATTCATGTCAAACCTACTCGTATCGGAACGTCTATATCGGTAATAGTCTATTCGGAATACCCATATTGGGGTTACCGGATACTTATAGCAAACTCGAATCATTAGTCCACAATTTCCATTGTTTAACGAACGGAAATTAAGGCAAATAGTACTATACACTTAAGTCTTGGGGTGTGGTCCCACCTCGAGTCAAGTCGGATAACGGACCTAAAAAACGTAGTCATTATGTCCTTTTAGGTCATCTTGAAGATTTCAAAACATTCCACTTTCGTTTTCAAAGGTTACGGACGCTTAACCATTTCTTGCACTAAAGTGTAAACTAATTAGTTCAATTCTATTGAATGAATAGTAACTAAATTCAATCTCGGATTTCTAGATTTAGAGTGGCCCGAGGCTCGTAATCAAGCCTAGAACATCTAAGACATGCCAAAGAAGAAAAAGGGAAGCCTTACGTACCTTTTCGCCGCTTGTGCTACTCCAAATCCCGGCCCCAAGCTTGCCAAAATCCGCAATTTGGTCATGTTTGCCAGTTACTATTCATGAGGCTTTAAAATTCCAATCTTGGATTCGTTCTTGTCTGCTGAAATTTCGGCAGCACCTCCCCTGTAAATGCACCATCCCGAGAATATGGCTCGGCCCAAATCAACATCAACAGCAATCCGGGAATTCAACCCGGCCAAACTATCAATCATAATATCACAACTACACTAACAACTTCAACAACCAACTCAAGGTACATTCTAACAATTCTACCAACATAGTGCTTCCTTTAAGGGCTTCCAACTTTAATGAAACTATAACAACTCCGTAATTCATCAACACAATATCATACAGATCTCATTATCTTCCATGCATGCAAGAATCATTATATTCAATTCACATGATTTCTACAATAAACCTTCAACTACACAATCATTAAGCTTTTATTCTACAACATAGAATCTATAACACAACATCAAAACATACCAAATGACATTAGTTCTTCACCCCATTCAACACAAACACATGCACGGCCAAACTCAACTTTCACGGCTCAACATCAACTCCAATCATTTAATGAGTTTCATTCATTTCTACATATTACAACAACGCCCAAATATGCTAAATACAATTTGTTCACCATTCCTACACACATTATATATGCACACGGCCAAATAAACACATATACGGCCAACAACACAACATGCATAGCTTCATGTATTCCATTCATTCCATCACTCTACAACACATACAAATCATTCATAACATTAACAACAATCAAAATACTAAATAAAACGATTGAACCATTGCCTTTGCAAGCCATCCATGCATTCACACACCCCTATATCCATGCTCTCATGAATTTTATCCATTTCTACATACCACAACATAAACAAAACCTTCACAACTCATAAAAAGGAATGAAATCATACCTTTCTTCACAACTTCTTCACTTGGCTAAAGTGATGATTTTGCAACAAAGAGTGATTCTCTTCTTCTAAAAATCATACCATGTTGAAGAGCACCCTTGAATTAGTAGGAATACAACAAGAAATAAATTTTTGGAACAAAACTTCCCATGGCCCAAATTTTTATAGGGTGGCCGAACCCCCTCTTTTCCATTGCTCTTCATCTTTCTTGCCCTCTTTCTTTCTTAAGGAGTATGAACTCTCTCTCTATATATAAATCATCTTTGCATGCATGTGAGGGGCACATGCCCCTCTCTAGATTTTTCTTTCCTTTTTCTTTTATTTTCTAGAAAGATGACTAACTTATGTCATCTTTTCTTCTTTTCTTTTTTTTTTTTTTTTGTCACATGGCCATTAGGGCCCTTTTGGAATATTCTTGAACCCTTTGTGAAATTCCCGTTTTGCCCCTCGACTTTTCTCAATTTTACGATTTTGCCCCTAGCCTTCCGCATTATTTTCACTTTGTTTTGCAAATTTCTCCTTTTTACCCTTAACCTTTCTCAATATTTCCCATGCAATAATAGTCATAAATGATTTTATAACGACTTGCACATCAAAACGATTTTTTGAAAATCGTCTCGCCCTACTTTCCACGACGACTTCGAAATATCCAAACGTACAAGGTACGGGTTATAACATTAAGTATGCTTGCTTCAGGAGATTTATTCTATTTTATAAGCAGGCTTACGAATGAGATCAAGAAGTGGCACTCTATAGAGTTAATTATGATCAGGATATAATGAGAACGTAGCAAGAACTGATACAAAGTAAGTGAAGTGTAGCGAGGGAAACAGCTAAAGATGCGACATGGTCTATATGAATAAAGAGGGAATGCAAGTGTGAAACCAATAAGCGAGCCAAAAAGAGATAAGAAGGCTTATAAAATCTTGTTGGGGGAAGATCCAGCATAGAGGTTTCGCAATGATAGAAATGATAGCGAGCAAAAGGAAGAAGGAAGTCGACTTGAAAAAGAAATCAGAGAAAAGTGATATGGCAAAGTAGTAACAGTTTGTGATATGTACAATCAAGATCACGAGTGATATCTTTGGTTGGATATAAAAGACAAAGACTACAGAAAGATGAATAACGAAATAGAATGATTGTTAGGAAAAGGATTAGCATAATAAGGATGATAGGGGATGATCAAAATGAACAGAATAGTTTTGGAAACGAAGAATGGATTGTATGGCAGCAATATATTCTAAAGGACAAGGCGGTATTGAGTTAAGAATAGGGTTCCTCATGCGAGGAATAAAGGATTGATTATAAAATGGGGAGGTAATAAGATAAATTGAGGAGGAAAGAATGTAACGGGATAAGTATGGGTATAGAAAGAAAAGGAAATATGCGAAGTACGTGCGCTTAAGAAGTAGTCGTACTATCAGAAAAGGAAGATGCATCTCCTACGAATATCCTATACCACATTTAACGAGTAACGTATAACAAACCCCGGGTTAAAAACCCGAAGGATGGTTTCCATTTGGGGAAATTTTTAAAAATCATTGATATGAAAGTTT
>NC_081343.1:13169933-13206266 GCF_029784015.1 Lycium ferocissimum | reverse complement strand
CTTTGGGCCATCTTCGATAATTTCGATATCATCCGCATCGAAAGTATGGAATCTAGTCCCAACGAATTTTACTGTTGTTGGTTCTGGCCTTTTTTCTGGAATTGGCTCGTCTGTCATCCCGTCACGATCATCATCTACTTCAGAGATTTCTGGTTCTCTGGGTTGATTCATGAATATTGGTGGGTGATTTTCTTCTGAAGAGTCAACTGAGGAATCTTCGCTTGTCTCAACGCTTGCTTCCGTAGGATCAGTATCATATGAATCTTGGTCACTGGATCCTAGGGTATCATCCTCCTCTATATCATTTGTGGTTGGGCCACGCAGAGGTTAGGAATATTGTGGGCCGAGATCATTAAGTTTTCCAGCTCAGGTTCTTTTAAACCTTCCCCGAGTTCTTTCTTCCGTTTGGACTGCTTTTGGGCCGCCATAGAGTCTTTCCTTTCCCTAACCATTTTTGCAATGTCAAACTCAGGTTCATTGTTTTGTTTTTGGGTAAAAGGCATAGGGTCTCGTTTTGTGGATGGGAACATAGTGAAAGTGTTAGAACCCGTATTTTTGTACATTGGAACAATCCGGATTAATTATGATAAGTTAAGGACAAAACTATTTCGGGATACAAAGTCGGGATTTTTGACCTTCGATTTTTTTTTTGAGATATAAGTTGTGCATGAATTTATTAGTATGGAACAATTAGGAAAATTTGGGACCAAAAGTGATAAAATTGGAAGTTGGAAATCATCCAATTCCCATGTGTGGCCGTGTGAGTGTGGTGGTTGGCCCACCCATTTTGTGTTCAATTTTAATTGGAACAACACATTGGTGTGGGCCATATACACTTGTGCAACTAATGTGGAGACTTAAAAGATGACCACTACTTCATTTGCTTCATTTTAACACTTAGAAAAAAAGAGAACAATAAGTTGAAGCACTAGAGACTCTCGGTTAGAAACCAAGAAAAATCAACTTCATTTCTAGCTCTTCTAAAATTATTTTGATGATGCAAACCCACTATATTGAGGTCCCTAAGTAGCGTGGAGGTGTCGTTGGAGCGATCAACCCTTTATTTTTCATCCTTGGAAACCCTAGGCTATTGGGAAATTGAAGAGAAAAGGTAAGAATTGATTATGTTTTATGTTTTATAAAGGTTGTATGTATGTTGTAGTATGTTAATATGGATGAAAATCATGAAACAAGGCATGTTGGTTGAGTTGTGTGTGTGGTGTTTTAGCCGTGTAGGGTGGGTGTGTGTTGTGTGGTGTTGGAGCTATGAATTAAAGCTTGGTTAGCATGTTGTGATCATTGTAGTGTGAAGAAATGATTGAGAATCATCCATATATGTATATGTTATGTGTTGGCCGAATGTATACCATTCATGTGACAAGAAATGAGTTAATGTCGCTTAATGTTTTATTCGTCGTCGTTATGAATTCTATGTTGGAAATGAATGTTGAATGACTCAAACTGATTTTTGTAGTTTTTGCGGACTGATTTGGAGACTATTGTGCATTTAATGTAGTTTGTATGTTGATGAGAATAGCATTGTAGAATGTGAATTGTGGATTTAAATCATGAATTGAAAATAAGGAATGGGTTAAAGTGAGGTTCTCATTAGGGCTGAATTCGGGTAGCTTGGGGAAATTGCTGGATTGTTTGAAAAGTTGTATGAATTGCTTAGAATGTCTTTAGATATGGTTGGTATGGGTTCGAGTTAATATTTGAATGTATAAGTATCGACGTTGGCTTGAATGTAAGTCGTCGAATTCAATTTACGAAAGATTGTTGAATGATGGAAAAGAGAGATAGTAATGTTGTATTACCTTTCGGATTGATTATTAATGTTGCTAGGTTGGTCGTTGTTGTTGTTGTTGATTGATATGGCCGAGTTAAATTCTCGGGGTGGCCTATTTGGGGGGAAATGCTGCCCAAATTTCTGTAGAATTAAGGGCAAATTTGGAATTAAATGCCCAAAAAGTCTTTAGCTAATGTTTGGCATTTTATGACTTGTTTATAGATAGTGGGCAGCCCGAGACGTAGGAGGACTTATCTTGAGTTTGGATTATATTGGAGAGCGTTTGAGGTATGTAAAGTAACCTTCTTTCCTTGGCATGCCTTAGTTAAAATAGGCTATGATACGAGCCTCGAGGAAACTCTATTCTCGCAATCCGAGCATGTCTATGATTTGCTTTTGTTCCTTGGTATTCTTGTGTTGATATGACAAAACATTGATCCTTATGACCTTGAAATTTATAGGTTGCAAAAGTTACATGAAAGCTGATTTTTTTTTAGAGTTTATTCTTTAACGATTCAAAAACTACGAACGCCCATAACTTTCACAGAAAAGCTCGGATTGCCTTGAGATTTTCGTAGAAGGTTGTATGGTGTTAGACGAGTATGTTTTCCATAGGCGGGCCCAGCTCGGGTCTATACTCGTCCGTGGATCCCGCGACGCTCCTTTATGTAATTTCGACAACTTTTGAAAGAGAAGGTTGTAAGTATTATTCCGATTTCAAATATGACTATTTTACTTATCTTTTGGATTTATGATAATGATTTTATGCATATGATTCCTCACGACTCCTCTCGTGCATTTTGTTATATCTTTCGCCGAGTCCCGGGCCGGTTCTGTGTCGTGCGTACTTTGTTATACTCCGGTGTTATGTTGTGTTATGGTTCACCGAGTTCCTCGCTCGAGGGTCGGGTTCCGCTATATTTGGTGTTATGTTGTGTATGGCGATATGTTGTGTATGATATGTGACGGGGATACGGAGATTTGAAACTTTCTGGTGTTATGCTGTGTTATGGCGCCATCGACAGGCGGGCGACCATATTTCCTGTGCCCTATGCATGATTGTATTTGAAAGTAAACATTTTGATATTTTTTTTTGGATATGTACTCACCTTCCATACTCCTATTTCGATGGCTACTCAGATTTGCTACTGTATTTTCTGCTTTGCATACTCAGTACATATTTCGTGCTGACCCCCTTTCTTCGGGGGCTGCGTTTCATGCCCCTGTACGTACGCACGCTTGGTGATCCACCTCGTTTAGGACACCCTTTTTCGCTGTTGGAGTGCTCCTCTTATTCCGAGCCATATTTTGGTATATATATCCGTTCGTTGCATTTGTACATTTTTGTTCGTGGGCACGGCGGGCCCCCGTCCCGTCATATAATCCCGTATGTCCGTTTAGAGAGGTCTGTGGACATATTTGTGGGTTATGGCCATTCTGTACAGTTGTGTTTGTATGTTATCTATTTTGGGCGATCCCATTCGCCGTGGCAGCCTCGTCAGCTTGCATTGTATATGTGTTTTTGGGCCGTTGTGCCATTTGATAGCCTTGTCGGCTTTGATATATATATACAGCTATGTTTGAGATGCGTTTGCGACATTTTGATATATTCTGAGACAGCGTTTGATATATTTGCATATATAAGCCATCCGTGTGTAACTCTATTTGATAGGTGCGTTTGGGTGCCCAGATAGGGCACTAGTCACGGCCCACGGGGTTTGGTCGTGACAGAAGTGGTATTAAAGTAGTTTGTCCTCGGAGTGTCCACAGATCGTGTCTAGTAGAGTCTTGTTTATCGATGTGTTGTGCACCACATCTATAAGCAGAAGCTAAGGTGACATTTAGGATGTTGTCTTTTCTTCTCGATGTTAGATCGTGCGATAGAGACGTGTTATCGGGATGACTCTTTTCCGACGAAATGTTCTCGTTTTCGCGCCGATGCCTCCGAGGAAGGACACACCGCCCGTAAGAGGCTATAGCGGCAGGGAGACGCCCGAGCCCGGATGACTACTAGGGCCCATGCCCGTATCGAGCTAGGATATCGTGCCTCCGACGGCCAGTTCGCTATGCCGCCGCATCGGAGGGATTTGGAGCGCCTACACTGCGCACAGGGCGGCTCCACCGCCGCCCCGCGGCACCGTACACCGTACCTCCGGCCCCCCGGCTCGGGGGCGGAGGATGGGACCTTACGAGAGGCACCCGTTATCGACTCGGTTGGTAGCGGGGCGGTGTCCCCGGACAGGAGCAAGGAGGATCGTACGTACACAGCGCGACAGTCCACAGGCCCGTGATTTTCTACTTTACGGGCCACTGCAGTTCTTCGGTCAAAGCCCGCAGAGAGGACCCCGCGAGTTCATCCGACGACGCGAATGGCGCACCCTCGCGTTGATTAGTGCTTCCGAGAGGTAGCGGTTGAGATGGCGTCTGTCACCGGTTGCACGATGTGTGCCCAATTGGCATGAGTCGTGGATGCCGTCCGCAGGCGAGGTGCCCCTCCAGCCGTATGGGGCGAGTTTACGCGTGGCCTTCCCCGGCCCACGCCGCCTCCCGAGGCACGGCGAGCCGAGTGGACGATTCCCGTCGTTAAGCGCAGGCGGCACCGCCCGGGAGCACAGCTCTAGAGTTCGATTCGCCGGCGAGATATGCGCCTACGTTTGTTGCCGACATGACCGACCTGGATGCACGTATATATAGTGGGGCTAGACCCAAGTATTTCGCTGGACGAGTTGGTATTGGCGGCCCAATCCGGTATGGATATTGCCGTATACGAGCCCATGCCTGTGGCATGGAGGGCGGACGCAGAGGGCGTCGGCTCACAGAGTTGATGACGGTGGGTCACCCCGAGGCAGCATCATCCCGGTATTCTGGGATTTCGAGGGCGGCCGGCCTCGGCAGCGGCGAGAAGCAGACATCCTCCTCACGATGTGCGCACGTGGGCACACCCCCGCCGGTTTTCGCGGTGAGATCCGGTGGGTTATTCGGGGGCCGGCGTAGCTCAGTTTTCGGGCTCACGGTCGGACGCAGGTTCCAAAGAATGACGAGACCTCCCGCACCTCCGTGTTCCCTACCGTGGGAGAAAGACTCCCCAGAGAGTGCTTTCGCACCACGGGTACGTGCTTTACTTGCGGGCGTCGTGGCCGTAGGATGAGGAGACCGTCCCGGGGGTTAGGGGTGGTACGGCCGGTTCGGCCCCGGTCTACCGGTCGGCCTTGTGGTTCATCTTCATCCTCGGTAGCTGGGCGCGCCGCCCGCGGGGCGAGGCACACCGCAGCGCAGCCGAGGCGGGGGTCGTGGTGGAGTTCTCGTTCTAGCGGTCCTTCGAACCGCATTTATGCATTAGCCCCGGACAGACCGTGAGGCGTCGCCTAATGTTGTCACAAAGTATATTCTCGGTTTTCTCTCGAGATGTGTACGCACCGATTGATCTTGGTTCTACATTATCATATATTTCTCCCCTCGTTGCTAATAAAATTGGGATAAAAATCGAGTCAATAGAGCCCTTTGAGGTAGCTACACCCAAATAGGGATTCCGTTATAGCCAATCGATTTATAGAGATTGTTCAAGGATTATCCGTGGCACGCCGTACTAAGGCCGATTTGGTAGAGTTAGATATGACCGAGTTCGACGTGATTATGGGTATGGATTGGCTAGCTTCTTGTTATGCTAATGTTGACCGTCACCGAAGATAGTCCGTTTCCGGCCAGGGGAACCAGTTATAGAATGGGCAGGTAATACAGCATCGCCGAGGGCTAAGTTTATTTCATACCTCAAGGCTAGGAAAATGATCAGAAAAGGCTATATTTATCATATGGTCCGCGTTCATGATTTAGAGGCAGAGGCACTGACTCTTTAGTCAGTCCCAGTGGTTAATGAGTTCTTAGATGTTTTCCCAGATGAGCTTCCAGGTCTTCCCCCCGAGCGGGAGATAGAGTTTGCTATTGATTTGTTGCCAGATACTCAGCCTATCTCTATTCCTCCGTACAGAATGGCACCTGCAGAATTAAAAGAATTGAAGGAGCAGCTGAGAGATTCATTGGAGAAGGGCTTTATTAGGCCCAGTACATCACCCTAGGGAGCGCCGGTATTATTTGTGAGGAAGAAGGATTGATCTCTGCGGATGTGTATTGATTATCGGTAGCTGAATAAGGTAACCATCAAGAATAAATATCCCCTCCCCAGGATTGATGATTTGTTTGATCAGTTGCACGGTGCCAGGTGTTTCTTGAAGATAGACTCGCGGTCGCTATCATCGGGCACGGATACGAGAGGTCGATATTCCCAAGACGCGCATTCGGGACCCGATATGGGCACTATGAATTCGTAGTGATGTCTTTGGGTCGACAAATGCCCCATCGCATTTATGGACCCGATGAATCGGGTATTCGGACCGTTCTTGGATATGTTTGTGATCGTATTTATCGATGATATTCAGTTTATTCTCGGTCGGAAGCGAGCATGCACCATTTGAGGACGGTACTTGGCACACTTCGGCACCGTGTTCGTATGCTAAATTTTCTAAGTGTGAATTCTGGCTGACTTCAGTGGCGTTTCTAGGGCACATTATTGGGGCTGACGGCATCCGGGTGGATACCCAAAAGATTGAGGCCGTAAAGAATTGGCCTAGGCCTATGACGCCGACAGAGGTGCGTAGCTTTCTGGGATTGGCCGGTTACTACAGGAGGTTCGTAGAGAAATTTGCTTCGATTTCGCGCCTTTGACAAGGCCGACTCGGGGAAAGGGAGCAAAGTTCCGGTGGTCCGATGCTTGCGAGCGTAGCTTCCGATTCTGTCGAAAGAGAAGTTGACTACAGCTCCAGTCCTGACTCTTCCCGAGGGTCCAGATGGGTATGTGATTTATTGTGATGCCTCTGGTATTGGTTTGGGGTGTGTGTTGATGCAGCACGGTAGGGTGATAGCTTATGCTTCTCGGCAGCTCAGAAAACACGAGAAGAATTATCCTACTCACGATTTGGAGCTGGCCGCGGTGATTCATGCTTTGAAGATGTGGAGACATTACTTATATGGGGTTCACGTTGATATTTATACAGATCATAAGAGCCTCCAGTACATCTTTAAGCAGAAGGAGTCGTACTTGCGACAGAGGAGGTGGTTAGAGTTGTTAAAAGATTATGATGTTGATATTCTCTACCATCCGGGGAAAGCTAATGTTGTGGCGTATGCACTTAGTCGCAAGTCTATGGGTAGCCCAGCGCACGTGCCATCGAGAGAGAAAGAAATGGTTCGCGATATTCATCGATTGGCTAGTCTTGGAATTCGCTTGGGCGATTCGGGGAGATGTTGGGGTTTCGGTTCGAGGTATTGCCGAGTCCTCTATTGCGTAAGATATTAAGCGGCATCGGCATGAGGATCCGTTCGTGCAAAGGCATGCAGATGCGTGCCCGGCACGAGAAGACTCCGTTTGAGATTTCACCCGTCGGGAGTGTTATTTCACGGGGGTAGATTGTGTGTACCGACGTTGGGGGCGCGGCGACGAGTTATGGGCGAGGCACATTATGCCCGTTATTCTCGTTCACCTAGGGTCGACGAAGATGTACCATGATCTCGGATGTCTATATTGGTGGGATGGTATGAAAAGAGATATAGCGAGTTCGTCGCTCGCCGTCCGAATCGCTGCCAGGTTAAGATTGAGCACCAGAAGCCCGGTGGGCTATTGCAGGAGATGGAGATACCGACGTGGAAGTGGGCTATTGTGCATTTAATGTAGTTTGTATGTTGATGAGAATAGCATTGTAGAATGTGAATTGTGGATGCAAATCATGAATTGAAAATAAGGAATGGGTTAAAGTGAGGTTCTCGGTTTAGGGGCTGAATTCGGGTAGCTTGGGGAAATTGTTGGATTGTTTGAAAAGTTGTATGAATTGCTTAGAATTTCTTTATATATGGTTGGTATGGGTTCGAGTTAATATTTGAATGTATAAGTATCGACGTTGGCTTGAATGTAAGTCGTCGAATTGAATTTACGAAAGATTGTTGAATGATGGAAAAGAGAGCTAGTAATGTTGTATTACCTTTCGGATTGATTATTAATGTTGCTAGGTTGGTCGTTGTTGTTGTTGTTGATTGATATGGCCGAGTTAAATTCTCGGGGTGGCCATTTACGGGGGGAAATGTCGCCCAAATTTCTGTAGAATTAAGGGCAAATTTGGAATTAAATGCCCAAAAAGACTTTAGCTAATGTTTGGCATTTTATGACTTGTTTATAGATAGTGGGCAGCCCGAGACGTAGGAGGGACTTATCTTGAGTTTGGATTATATTGGAGAGCGTTTGAGGTATGTAAAGTAACCTTCTTTCCTTGGCATGCCTTAGTTAAAATAGGCTATGATACGAGCCTCGAGGAAACTCTATTCTCGCAATCCGAGCATGTCTATGATTCGCTTTTGTTCCTTAGTATTCTTGTGTTGATATGACAAAACATTGATCTTGATGACCTTGAAATTTATAGGTTGCAAAAGTTACATGAAAGCTGATTTTTTTTTAGAGTTTATTCTTTAACGATTCAAAAACTACGAACGCCCATAACTTTCACAGAAAAGCTCGGATTGCCTTTAGATTTTCGTAGAAGGTTGTATGGTGTTAGACGAGTATGTTTTCCATAGGCGGGCCCAGCTCGGGTCTATACTAGTCCGTGGGTCCCGCGACGCTCCTTTATGTAATTTCGACAACTTTTGAAAGAGAAGGTTGTAAGTATTATTCCGATTTCAAATATGACTATTTTACTTATCTTTTGGATTTATGATAATGATTTTATGCATATGATTCCTCACGACTCCTCTCGTGCATTCTGTTATATCTTTCGCCGAGTCCCGGGCCGGTTCTGTGCCGTGCGTACTTTGTTATACTCCGGTGTTATGTTGTGTTATGGTTCACCGAGTTCCTCGCTCGAGGGCTGGGTTCCGCTATATTTGGTGTTATGTTGTGTATGGCGATATGTTGTGTATGATATGTGACGGGGATACAGAGATTTGAAACTTTCGGTGTTATCTTTGTGTTATGGCGCCATCGACAGGCGGGCGACCATATTTCCTGTGCCCTATGCATGATTGTATTTGAAAGTAAACATTTTGATATTTTTTTTTTGGATATGTACTCACTTTCCATACTCCTGTTTCGATTGTTACTCAGATTTGCTACTGTATTTTCTGCTTTGCATACTCAGTACATATTTCGTACTGACCCCCTTTCTTCGGGGGCTGCGTTTCATGCCCGCAGTACGGACGCATTTACGCTTGGTGATCCACCTATTTAGGACACCCTCTTCTGCTGTTGGAGTGCTCCTCTTATTCCGGAGCCTTATTTTGGTATATATCCGTTCGTTGCATTTGTATATATTTGTTCAAGGGTACGGCGGGGCCCTGTCCCGTCATATAATTCTGTATGTCTGTTTAGAGGTCTGTGGACATGTTTGTGGGTTATGGCCATTGCATACGGTTGTGTTTGTATGTTATCTATTTTTGGCGATCCCATTCGCCGTGCGGCCCTCGTCGGCTTGCATTGTATATGTGTTTTTGGGCCGTTGCGCCATTTGATAGCCTTGTCGGCTTTGATATATATACGGCTGTGTTTGAGATACATTTGCGACATTTTGATATATTCTGAGACAGCGTTTGATATATTTGCATATATAAGCCATCAGTGTGTAACTCTGTTTGATAGGTGCGTTTGGGTGCCCAGATAGGGCACTAGTCACGGCCCACGGGGTTGGGTCGTGACAGAAAGAATGGTCAAGCTTTGGTGGTGAGTATGTTTGTGAGGACATGGGGAAAAAGGTGGGTTTTGATTGGCAACTTTGTGTTTTTTGTGGTTCGAGGTGACCATATCTCAGTAGCTGTATTTGTTCTTTAGGGTCGTACCATTTCCTTTGTTGTCGGTTAAAGAAATGGAAAAGGAAGTGCGTGGACAAACATCATACCGCATGTTTGTCATTCGCAATTCGTGAGCTTTGATCGGCCCAAAGAGGCCGAGAAGATGCTTGTTCCACCTTTTTTCTCAATTGTCTCCATCCCGCTTCATCATCTTATTCTCTGTGTGAGCAATATTTACGATGGAAGTGCTAATATTAGTTAACACTTTGTTTTGGCAAATGGCATTTTCGGATTGCCAATTGATTGTCGCTTCCACTTCACTTCCGGTGGCTTTTCTCTCCGTGGGCGGCGCAACATTTTGCCTTGGAATTTTTGGGGTATGGCACCATCCTTCTCAAAAGGTTGTTGTGAAGGAAATTCGGGGGGTGTATTTGGAGCTTGATGGGTTCATCATGAATATTTCTGGTTTGAGATATTTGGGTTCGAAGGTTTGTGATGTAAATTTTGGTTAGGGAGAGGTGGCCAGTTTTGGGGTTTGTACGAAACGAGGAATTCATATTTTCCTGGACGGCTCAGTGAACCAATAGATGAGTCTCCTTCTTCATACCTTCTTCGGAACTCTCTTTCAGAGTTTCCTCCTTTTTTCTTTGATTTGACTCTTTTTGTATGATGTTCATCCCATTCAATTTCATCATCAAGACATTCTTGACAGTCACATTGGATATCCCATAGGCAGTGTCCCGTGATAGGACATTTGTACCACCATACGTCATGACCTTCATTATCGAACTGCTTTATCCAGTCTTGTTCGCTATTGACACTTGGGAGATGGTAAGCCAATGCTTTAGGGTCATCCTGGTGTGCTTGGTTATAAGTGGGTTGGTACATCTGGAAAGAGAAGGTTGTTTTATTGGGTTTTTTAAGGTGAGAGTGGTCAAATCTTATCGTTTTATCGGGTTTTTTGGAAAAAGTGGGTTCAGAGGATTGGAGAGGTTCAACAGGTTCTCTCAGCTTTTCATAATTCGTGACCCATGTATCTGGAAGGACTTTAATAAGTTCTCCTCTGGAGAGCTGTTTTGGGATTTGGGTGCACATGGTTGTTCATTTAAGATTGGTGGCATCTACTTTTAAGAGCAAAGCATTTTCTCCCCCGGAAAGAGAGAGATCCATAGCATGATTCTCGAACTCGCCAAGATATTTGGTAGTGTAAAGTAGCACGAATAGCATTTTTAGCTTGTGGAGCACCTTGAATTTGGACTTGGAGCTTTAAAGCCTCCGTTAGATACGGATCATACAGGGACATGTTAAAATTTGGAAATATAGTGACAAAAACTGTCCCAGCATTTAGAGTGACTTCTGTGGCACCCAAATTCGCATGTTAGTACTCATTATATCTGGTATCAAGAAGGGCAAGGCGAGTTACAACTGGTTGGCCTTTCCTTCCATGATATGTTAATGCAATTCTAACAGCACCAAAATGGATATCGGTGAAACCATGATTTTTCCACTGTCTAGGAAAACCATCTGGAATCTTCTGAGTGACGAATTGTTCCTTTTGAGTTGCTAGAATATGGTGCTGGTCAAGTTTTGAGGCACCAACATATTCTTTAGCTTCTTTGGGCTTTGGTTGGACCAGGGAACGGATTTGTGACCACGGGGAACATGTCTTTTTAGCAAAAGCAGAATATGGGTTTATGAGGGGTAGGTCGGTGGGAGACACTTTGTTTTCATCAGGTAAAATATCAACTTCATAAAGGTAGTCATATTTGCAAGAAAGGGTTTTATACAGAGTAGGAGACATATTTATTTTTGCTAAGGACTTACAAGGGTTGGACGCAGATGGTAACGACTCAGACATATTTTTACTAAACTGCTCCTCTCTCCGAAAGAGATAACCTAGTTCTGACACCATGGGTGTGTAAAGGGAGGGGAAACAACAAGCAAGATAGCAAACTGCAAGCACAATAGTTTTCTTACATAGTAGGACTGGGCTTCAACATCCCGAAGGACGACTTGCCACAAACCTGACTTCAACAACCCGAAGGATGGCTTGTCAAGTTAGTCGGACAGTTTGAAAGATCATAGATATGAAAGTTTTTTCTACAAAATGGGCTGGCTCCCTAGCCAAGCTATTCAACTCGGAATGTTATATCCCGTATTTTATACATTGGGATATTCCGAGCTAACCGTGATAAGTTAAGGACAGGACTATTTCGGGATACGAGGTAGAGACTTTTAACCTCGGATTTTTTTTAACGCCCAAGTTGCTTATAATTTGATTGGTATGGAAAATTAATAAAGATTAGGGGCTAGTAGTTAATTATTTCATGAACCAAGCCATAAGTGGCCGTGTGGCTTAGGTGGGGTACCACCCATAGCTTGGCTAAATTTAATTGATCCAAGCCATGGAAGGGGGCATGTGTCCACCTTTTATTTGTAGGGGATATATATATATATATAGACAAGAGATGACAAAGCAATACAATTCATCATCTTTCACAAACTTAAGAAAATTGGAGAAGCTTGGAGAAAAAGAGAGACCATTCGGCCATGGCTAGCCAAATTTGATGACCGTGAATAGTGATCCAAAAATAATTTTCTTCTAGTATTTCAACCAAGTGGAAGGCCCTTGTTAACGTGAGATAGTTGTTGGAGCAAACAAAACATTCATTTTTGCAAGTTACAAACCCTAGCCAAGTTGAGAAGTTAAGTGGAAAAGGTAAGGAGTAATCTTCTTTTACATGTGTTAGGGATGGTTTGTACATGTTGTAGTGTGTATAAATGGATGAAATTCATGAAATCATGCATGTTGATGTTGAGCCGTGTGTGGACGGTTTTTGTAGAGTATGGTGAACTAAATTTACTTAGTGTTTTGGTTGTTGTTGTTGTGGATTCTATGATGTAAAATGAAGATTTAATGATACAAGTTGGAGGTGTAATCGTTGTGGGCTGTTTTTAGAAGGTAATGTGATTTGTAATATAGTTTCTTGTATTTATGAGAATGATGTTGTTAACGTGTGGATTGTTAGTGTAGTTCATGAATTTGGAAGAAAGAAATGTGTTGTTGTTGTTCCTATTGAAATTGGAAGGTTTCCCCGGTGAGTGGTATGTTGGTTGGGTTGTTTTGAATATTGTGCGGATTGTTGAAGTGTTCTTGAGTCTTGTTTGAATGGTTTCGGATTAGTACTTGAATGTGCGAGCATTGGTGTTGGCTCGATTGTATGTAGTTGATTTAAATGTAAATGGAATGTTGTCGAATTATGTAGAAAAGGGTTACTAACGTTAGAATGCATTTTGAATTAAATGTTGATGTTGTTAGTATGGTTGTTGGTATTGTTGTTGATTTATTTGGCGAGTTGAATTCTCGGGTTTGTTGAATTTATAAAGGAAATGCTGCCCGACCTTCGTAAATAAAGTGATAGCTTGGGATTGGATTCCTAAGTACCTATAGCTAATGTTTAATATCTAATGACGTTGTTGTAGATCTTGGGAAGCCCGAGACGTAAGTTCGGATTAGCTTAGGAAGCGGACGAGGTATGTAAAGCTTACCCTTTCTTTCTTTTGGCATGTCTTAGATGTAAGTAAGATATGATATGATACGAGCCTTGGGGTAACTCTATTCTTAAGATCCAAGCATGTCTACGATTCGTATTCACTTCTTGATGTTAGCATTCCTAATATAGTCGAGCTATGGTCCTTGTGTCTTTTGTATGATTGGATAGTAAATGTTGCATAAAGAGTTTTTGTTCCTAAAGGGTTCTATGTCGAATAAGGTCCCTAACTTTCATAGACGGGCTCGGATCGTTTCGATATGTTCGTAGAAGATTCTATAATGATTAATGCCCGTAACTTTCATGAGCGGGCTCGGATTGGTTTGATACATGTCTACGATCCCTAAGACTCTCTTTGATGTAGTCCTAATGGCATTTAGAACGGATTTAACATGACTATCATTTGATACTCGAGCGTTGATTTGTCTACTTATCTATTGAGTCTTAAAAGATGATTTATATGCATATGGTCTCTCACTACCCTGCTCGTGCGAACTGTTATTACTTCTTTCACTGAGTCCCGGGCCAGGACACGTATTCGTGCACAACTCCACTGCATTATTCACCGAGTCCCTCACTAGAGGGCCGGGACACGTTATATGTATATATATATGATGATATGATGATATGATGATACGGGGATGGCGGCCAAGATGGCATATGATGATTCCTTTTATCGAGTCCCTCACTAGAGGGCCGGGGCACGTCATGCATATGCATTCACCGAGTCCCTCACTAGAGGGCCGGGACACGTTATATGTACATGTATATGATGATTTTATTTACCGAGTCCCTCACTAGAGGGCCGGGACACGTTATATATGCATATGTACAGTATGATTATCTAATTATGTTTCTAAGTCCCAAAATGAATTGGATATGATATTGACATGCATGATTTATGTTTCAAAGGCAAGCCTTGCGGTTTTCTGGTTATTGTATTACTTTTCCATACCCTCGACTTCGGATGATCCGTTTACCGTATTTCATGCTTTACATGCTCAAGACATATTCCGTACCGACCCCTTTTTTCTGGGGGGGCTGCGTTTCATGCCCGCAGGTACAGATACTCGTTTTGGTGATCCGCCAGCTTAGGATTTCCATTCAGCTGTATTGGAGTGCTCCCTTGTTCCGGAGCCTACATTTGGTACAGACCCTTTTGTTGTATATATATGCTTAGCCAAGGGTACGGTGGGGCCCTGTCCCGTCATATGTTACTGTTGTCACTCTTAGAGGTCTGTAGACATATATGTGGGCTGTGAATAGTTACTGTTCAGTTGTGTCTGTATGATTTATGTTCTGGGCGGTCCCATTCGCCGCGGCAGCCTTACCGGCTTGCGTATGTATATATATGTTTTGAGATACTGCATGTTATGATAGCCTTGCCTTCGTATATGTACAAGTTCTTAGTATGGTAGTTGTGAATGATTATAGCAACGGGTGTATACGAGTGTCCAGCTTGGGCACTAGTCATGGCCTACGGGGTTGGGTCGTGACAAAAGTTGTATCAGAGCGGTTCATCCTCGGAGTGTCTACAGACCGTGTCTGGTAGAGTCTTGTTTATCGGTGTGTTGTGCACCACATCTATAAACAGGAGGCTACGGGACATTTAGGATGTCATCTTTCCTTCTTACTTTAGATCGTGCGATAGAGCCATGTTATCAGGATAATTCCTCCCTAACGAATTGTTATGTTTACAGCGATGCCTCCAAAGAAGGCGACAGTTTACTGCCTGAGGAAGAGCAAATCGGTGGTGGAGAGACCGGCCGGACCCGGGGAGGGTTACTAGGGCTCATGCCCGGCTTATGCCCGGGTTGTGCTCCGGCCCGGCGAGCTCGCTACACCGTCATTACCGAGAGGAGCACGGGGCGACAGCGAGCTCGCGGATCGTGGGCGGCTCCACCGCCCGAGCCTCCCGAGGTTCCGGTGCCGAGCCTCGGGCTCCCGCCCGGAGGCGGAGGATAGGGCGATGAGGGATGCGATCCGCTTGCTCACCGGATTAGTGGCGGGGACGAGGGCTCGCGGCAAGGACTAGGGGTTGACCGGATGAGACCGACATGAGCCCCCGGTGTGAGAGCCCGTGACTTTTCTAGAAGTTGTAATCCTCGCAGGTTTTCGGGTCGGCCGAGAAGGACCGCGGGAGTTCGTTCGATAGATGCGGCGTACGTTGCGGGCCGATTAAGGCTTCGAGGCCGACCGTGGGTTGGCGTGTATCGATTGCGAGATGTAGCCGCAATTGGTATGAGTCGTGGGGTTGTCTAGGGGCGAGGATGCTCCTCCCGGCGGTATGGGACGAGTTTGTGGATGCCTTTCTTGGCCCTCTTCGCCTTCGGAGATGCGGCGAGCCGAGTTGATAGATTCCTCGTCGAGCGAGGGAATGGCAGGAGTGTTCGAGAGTATAGTCTAGAGTTTGACTCATTGGCTAGGCATGCACCCACTATTGTAGCTGATATGACCGACAGGATGCATCAATATGTGATGGGTCTGGATCGTTATTTGATTGATAGCTGTATGATAATGGCTTCCCAGCCAGGGATGGACATTGCTCGGGTACAGGCGTACGCATAGGGGATGAAAGATCGACACAGAGGGCGTCAGCCCGACAGAGATCATGACAGGGGCCAGCCCAAGAGGGCTAGATCGGCCGGTTGTTCGGGGGAGTTTCGAGGGCGGGCGGCCTCGGACACCTTGGGTATTCTTCGGAAGACGGAGTGCACCCTCACGTGTTGTCTTTGGTAGGAGATTTGATAGCACGGGGTCGGTCGAACTCCCGTGGCTTCGGGTTCACAAATCGAGCGAGAGGTTTGAGCCAGACGAGGCCATCTATGCCTCAGTGCCCTCGGTGCGGCAGGCGCCATCGGGGGAATGCCGTCTCGCTACAAGTGCTTGTTTTGCTTGCGGCCGTCAAGGCCATATCATGAGGGAGTGTCCGTAGCGGGGGTGGTCCAGTGGTGCGGCTCGGCCCTCACCGGGTCGATTCTGTCGGTTCATCCTCTTCTCGTAGCCATGCGTCACCTATAAGGGCAGGGTATACCGACACCAGCAGGTCGTGGCAGAGGCCGTGGCGGAGCCTCCAGTTCTAGCGGTCTATCGAACCGCCTATATGCGTTGGCCAGTAGACAAGATCAGGAGGCGTCACCAAATGCGGTTACAGGTATATGAGTCCTTATTGGAATATTTTATGTATGTGTATTTGCCGTACGGGTGTTACTTATCAATAGCGGCGTAAAATCCAAAGGCGGGTAACCAAGTATTTATAAGTAGCGGCGATCAAGGTGTGTTTACCACCATTGGGAATCTGGGAGTCTAGGACGGGAAGTAATTATATCCATATGGTGAAAAGTTAATATTGAGGATTGAAAAAGGGCTAAAATAGTAATTATGGAGTCAGAAGAGTAAGAGACCCCCTTCTAATTCGGAGGGAGATGTGTTATGAGAACGTTTTGAAATCTGTTAAGACTTCAACTTACTCCAGATTATGTGATGAAGGTCTTGCGGTGAGGTGGACGCTATCATACTAGCATTAGAGCATCGTATTTCATCAGAGTTCCAAGGTTAAGCGTGCTGGAGTGAGAGAAATTTTAGGATGGGTGACCCCCTAGGAAGTGTACTAAAAGTCCTATAAAGTCAGACACAGGAGAGCCAAATGGGAAGCTAGAGTAGCCTAAGGGGAAATTAGAGCATACAGAGTGGACGAAAACCTTTAGAGGTCGCGTAGGCCGAGGCGGACTAGACCAGTGAAGAGAAAGAAGGTGCATCACAGCTCTAGAATTAGGGTGAGTTGGAATAGCGTTCGGAAATATTTGGTATGCGAGATGGTAGTAATTATATGTATACGTATGTATATGATATCCCATATACGGCTATATCAGCGGGTACGTGTATCCCAGCAATCGACGTTGCGGCATGTTAAAGGCATTGATAGGACAGGGTAGTAAGGTTAAAGTGACAAGCGTTATCAGGTAAGCGGATGCTATTTTCGCCACAGGGTAAGCTTGGAAAGTTCTAATACAATGACATTTGGAAAAGGAAGAAAGTGAGTAGATGGAAGGTAAGGATATCAAAATGTCGGACAAAGTGAAAAGTGAGAAACACGAATGAGTAAAGCCTCCAAGAGAGGCTACGGGCAAAGCACGGGACTATTTGGGTAAACATCCGAAGGTAGGCGTGTGAAAGGGATAAGGTGTGGTAGTATGGAACAAAAGAGAAATGTGTGGGGTCGGAGAACAGACTTCGACAAGAGGGACGAGGAATGAGAAGTAAAAGAAAGAATGATTAGGCCATGCAACGATGCTAAGAGATTTCTAACTCTCGAAAGATAAGTGCCGAAGACGATGGATACTAGAAACTATTGGTGTATTAGGACCTCCTTAATAAGGGGGGGAGAACATATTGGACTTGAAAGGGATCATTCTCATGCTCCAGAAGGGGAAACTTATTAGCTTGGAGCCAGAATTCGAAACGTATCGGCATATCAGGAAGGTATCAGAAGGAAGCAGGAACGACTTGACAATTGTAAAAAAAAAAAAAAAAAAAAAAAAGGGAACAAAGGTTGGTGGTTTGGAAAATTTTTGAAGGAATGAAAAGACGCTGCTCCTATGAATGGGAATAAAAGAGTTCACCGGATACTAGAAAATATCTCACAGATTACTAAGTATACTAAACATGGGAGCGTATGCTATAGGATTATATGAACCGTTAACGTGAAGCTATGCCCAACTACAATCGTAAGCAGGCCACCTTTGGAAAGCCAACAAGGAATAATTTACCGACGAAATGATCGCCAATACAAGGAAATCGAAGACACGTATACTTGTGTAATGAGAGAATCGTAAGGGAGTAAGAATTTCCGCAGCCATATGCTTTTGGGTTGTATTGTAAGATTTGAGGGCAAGAGGTTAAAGAAAAAGTTATGGCAAGAGCCCAAGGATTTAGTTTGAACTCGAATTATGAGTTGCCATAAGTGTAACTGTACTGTGAAGGATAGTGAAGGGTGTTACGAAATTCAATAGAAAAGGGAAGCCAAAGAAGAGATGAAGAATAAGTATCCCTACTTATTTCCTATGCCCACACGTAATCTAAACTCCTTAATTGGTTATGTTGATGGATGAATGAACGGTATGTGATAGCTATAAAAGGAACTCCCCCGAAGTACTTATAAGACCCTGTAAGACTAGTTTAGCATTCGAGGACGAATGTTCTAAAGGGGGGGAGGATGTTATATCCCGTATTTTGTATATTGGGATATTCCGAGCTAACCGTGATAAGTTAAGGGCAAGACTATTTCGGGATACGAGGTAGAGACTTTTAACCTCCAATTTTGTTTTAACGCCCAAGTTGCTTATAATTTTATTGATATGAAAAATTAAGAAAGATTAGGGGCTAGAAGTTAATTATGGAAGTTAATTATTTCATGAACCAAGCCATATGTGGCCGTGTGGCTTAGGTGGGGTACCACCCATGGCTTGGCTAAATTTAATTGATCCAAGCCATGGAAGGGGGCATGTGTCCACCTTGTATTTGTAGGGGATATATATATATAGACAAGAGATGACAAAGCAAGACAATTCATCATCTTTCACAAACTTAAGAAAATTGGAGAAGCTTGGAGAAAAAGAGAGACCATTCGGCCATGGCTAGCCAAATTTGATGACCATGAATAGTGATCCAAAAATAATTTTCTTCTAGCATTTCAACCAAGTGGAAGGCCCTTGTTAACGTGAGATAGTTGTTGGAGCAAGCAAAACATTCATTTTTGCAAGTTACAACGCCTAGCCAAGTTGAGAAGTTAAGTGAAAAAGGTAAGGAGTAATCTTCTTTTACATGTGTTAGGGATGGTTTGTACATGTTGTAGTGTGTAGAAATGGATGAAATTCATGAAATCATGCATGTTGATGTTGAGCCGTGTGTGGACGGTTTTTGTAGAGTATGGTGAACTAAATTTACTTAGTGTTTTGGTCGTTGTTGTTGTGGATTCTAGATGTAAAATGAAGATTTAATGATTCAAGTTGGAGGTGTAATCATTGTGGGCTATTTTTAGAAGCTAATGTGATTTGTAATATAGTTTCTTGTATTTATGAGAATGATGTTGTTAACGTGTGGATTGTTGGTGTAGTTCATGAATTTGGAAGAAAGAAATGTGTTGTTGTTGTTCCTATTGAAATTGGAAGGTTTCGGGTGGAGTGGTATGTTGGTTGGGTTGTTTTGAATATTGTGCGGATTGTTGAAGTGTTCTTGAGTCTTGTTTGAATGGTTTCGGATTAGTACTTGAATGTGCGAGCATTGGTGTTGGCTCGATTGTATGTGGTTGATTTGAATGTAAATGGAATGTTGTCGAATTATGTAGAAAAGGGTTACTAACGTTAGAATGCGTTTTGAATTAATTGTTGATGTTGTTAGTATGGTTGTTGGTATTGTTGTTGACGATTTGGCCGAGTTGAATTCTCGGGGTTTGTTGAATTTATAAAGGAAATGCTGCCCGAATTTCTGTAAATAAAGTGATAGCTTGGGATCGGATTCCTAAGTACCTATAACTAATGTTTAGTATCTAATGATGTTGTTGTAGATCTTGGGAAGCCCGAGACGTAAGTTCGGATTAGCTTAGGAAGCGGACGAGGTATGTAAAGCTTACCCTTTCTTTCTTTTGGCATGTCTTAGATGCAAGTAAGATATGATATGATACGAGCCTTGGGGTAAATCTATTCTTAAGATCCGAGCATGTCTACGATTCGTATTCACTTCTTGATGTTAGCATTCCTAATATAGTCGAGCTATGGTCCTTGTGTCTTTTGTATGATTGGATAGTAAATGTTGCATAAAGAGTTTTTGTTC
The DNA here is from genome assembly GCF_029784015.1 of Lycium ferocissimum. NCBI lineage: Eukaryota > Viridiplantae > Streptophyta > Magnoliopsida > Solanales > Solanaceae > Lycium > Lycium ferocissimum. Next base: position 13,186,271 of record NC_081343.1, on the reverse strand, counting down.
CTAAAGGGTTCTATGTCGAATATGGTCCCTAACTTTCATAGACGGGCTCGGATCACTTCGATACGTTCGTAGAAGATTCTATAATGATTAATGCCCGTAACTTTCATGAGCGGGCTCGGATTGGTTTGATACATGTCTACGATCCCTAAGACTCTCTTTGATGTAGTCCAAATGGCATTTAGAACGGATTTAACATGACTATCGTTTGATACTCGAGCGTTGATTTGTCTACTTATCTATTGAGTCTTAAAAGATGATTTATATGCATATGGTCTCTCACTACCTCTTGCTCGTGCGAGCGTTATTACTTCTTTCACCGAGTCTCGGGCCAGGACACGTATTCGTGCACAACTCCACTGCATTATTCACCGAGTCCCTCACTAGAGGGCCGGGACACGTTATATGTATATATATATGATGATATGATGATACGGGGATGGCGGCCAGGATGGCATATGATGATTCCTTTTACCGAGTCCCTCACTAGAGGGTCGGGACACGTTATATGTACATGTATATGATGATTTTATTTACTGAGTCCCTCACTAGAGGGCCGGGACACGTTATATATGCATATGTACAGTATGATTATCTAATTATGTTTCTAAGTCCCAAAATGAATTGGATATGATATTGACATGCATGATTTATGTTTCAAAGGCAAGCCTTGCGGTTTTCTGGTTATTGTATTACTTTTCCATACTCCTGACTTCAGTATGATCCTGTTTACTGTATTTCATGCTTTACATGCTCAGTACATATTCCGTACTGACCCCCTTTCTTCTGGGGGGGCTGCGTTTCATGCCCGCAGGTACAGATACTCGTTTTGGTGATCCGCCAGCTTAGGATTTCCATTGTTTGTCTTGGAGTGCTCCTGTTCCCGAGCCTACATTTGGTACGGACCCTTTTGTTGTATATATATGCTTAGCCGGGGGTACGGCGGGGCCCCCGACCCGTCATATGTTACCGTTGTCACTCTTAAGTACGTAGACATATATGTGGGTTGTGAATAGTTCGTTCATTGTGTGTATGATTTATGTTTTGGGCGGTCTATTCGCCGCGGCGGCCGAAGCTTGCGTATGTGTATATATATGTTTTGAGATACTGCATGTTATGATAGCCTTGCCTTCGTATATGTATAAGTTCTTAGTATGGTAGTTGTGAATGATTATACCAACGGGTGTATACGAGTGTCCAGCTTGGGCACTAGTCATGGCCTACGGGGTTGGGTCGTGACACGGAAAAACTTTCACACTACTACAGACATACTGTCAAAGCTTCGAAAAACTATTGTACTTGTAGCAAGCTTAACTTGCTCAATATTTCCGAACCCTATACTAACTTAGGATCAGCCTTTCCATGCCTTTCAAAGAGAAGAACAAGAGAAATTTAGAAAGCAAACATTTTATTGATATCGAAAAATTTACAGGGAGATTGTTTGATGTCCTCTAACTACTACATAGCCTCCTATTTATAGGAGTTAGAGGCTTCCACAAGACTTATCTTACATGGCACACGGGCCCCACTAGACATGTGAAGGGCCTAATAAAACAAGCCTAATAAAACGAGCCTAATAAGACAGCCTAATAAAACAAGCCTGATAAAACGAGCCTAATAAGACAGCCTAATAAAACAAGCCTAGTAAAACGAGGGGAACATTATTCAAAGCATGACAACCATGTGCAAGCATGTGATCGTGGGTTCCGCTTTTGTCTTTCTTGTAAGCACGTCAGTAAGCTTTATTCGACGGAGCGGTGCTTGATGGAGTCAACGGCGGAGTTGTGTATCCTTCCTCTATCCACCATTCTGGTCCATGTTTTTGCTTGAATTTTTCTTTGCTTTCCAGACTACTTTTCCGCGACCTTGTGTAGTAGTATTTCCTGTTGGATGGCCCCGTCATCTCTGGATCTATTTTTGTTGAATCTTGAGATGGAAAATCCAACCTTATCTTTATGATAGCCTGAGTGACTTCATCTCTGATTATTTCATACGGCACTCGGTACTCACTTTCGCTTCCCGAACTCTTTCCTAATGGGGATGGTTATCAGTGTAATTCCATCGAGCCCATTCTTTCGGCCATATCTCCTTTGGGATGCACTTATTTTGCTGGAAAAAAATTCTCCGTGCTTCGCTGTATTCATCTTCTAAGGACAAGACAGAGACGGGGAATTCCCACCATAGTGAAATATCTGGTTTAGCATAGACCTTCCCATCAATAATCTTTATCGGTCGATGTAGCATGAACACTTTTGCTGCATAGGAGTGTTGGAAACTGTTATATCCCGTATTCTGTACGTCGGGACATTCCGAGCTAACTATGAAAAGTTAAGGTGTTATATCTCGCATTTTGTACATTTGGATATTCCGAGCTAATGGTGGGGAGTTAAGAACAAGGTTACAATTTTTTTTTTTTAGAATTCATGAGCTTCATATTTATCTTTGTATTGGTATGGAGCATTAAGGGTAAATCTGGAATAAGGAAAAACTAGGGGTTAAGAGTTGGAGAAAAAAAAATTCATCAAGTGGCCAAAAAGCCAAGGTGGCCGTGGGCCCCACCCATATGTTGGCCAATTGTTTTAAGCCATAAGGGGGCCATGTCTTCACTTCATATTTACATATGTATAATTCATGACCATGCAAGACATATTCATCAACCTTAGAAATTTCTAGAAAATTGAAGAAAAATTGGAAAAGAAAAAAAAAAGTAAAAAGAGTGCACATGGCCGGCCATGTATATATATATATATATATATATGTATAAGTGATGAAGAAATAAGACATAACTCATCATCTTAGCCTTAGAAAATTCAAGAAGTATGGGGAAAGAACAAGCAAGGCCATTCGGCCAACGGTGGAGCCGAGCTGGCCGAGCAAGGGCAAGAAAGAGTGATCAAAAAAGAAAATTCTCTCTAGCAATTCCACTCCTTAGAAGGTGCATAACAACGTGGTGGAGTCGTTGGAGTAGTAAGGATAGGCGTTGATTCAAGGTGCAAATCATAACCAACTTGAAGAACTAAGTGAAGAGGTATGGTTCAATCTTATTTTTCATATGTTTTGGATGAGTTGTGTATGTTGTAGCTTGTAGAAATGAATGAAAGTCATGAAAATATGGATGATGAAGTTGAACCGTGTATGTTGATGTTGGCCGTGTATATGTGATGTTGTGTGGAGGGTGGTGGATTAATTGAATATGGCATGTTTGTGTGTTGTTGTAGTGTGTAGGAAATGAATGAACTTCATGGAATTATGTATGTTGAAGTCTAGCCGTGTAGGGGCTGTTTTTGGTGGGACATGACGAACTAATTTCATGTAGTACTTTGGTTGTTGTTTGTTGTGGATTATGTAATGACAATGAAGGTTTGATGGCTCAAATTGAAGTTGTAAATCATGTGGGCTGTTTTGGAAGCTAATGTAATTGTAATATGATTTCTTGTATTGATGAAAGTGATAATGCTAACGTATGGAATTGTTGATATAGTTTATGAGTTTGGAAGAAGAAAATGTGTTATTGATGTTCCTAATGTAGTTGAAGGATTTCGGGTGGAATGGCTTATTGTTTGGGTTGTTTTGAATATTGTATGGATTGCTTGGAATGTTCTTAAATCATGTGTGAATGGTTGCGGATTAGTAATCAAATATGTGAGCATTAGTATTGAATTGATCGTATGTAGTTTATTGAATATAAATGAAATGTTGTCGAATTGTGTAGAGAGGAATTATTAATGTTAGAATGCGTTGTGAATCACTTATGGATATTGTTAGTATGGTTGTTGTTTTGGTTGTTGTTGATTTGGCCGAGTGGAATTCTCGGGGATGTTGAAGTTATAGGGGAAATCTTTTGCGAAATTTTTGTAGACAAAGTGTTAATTTGGAATTGGATTCTTAAGTGTTATGGCTAATGGTTGATACCTAATAACATTATTGTAGATCGTGAGAAGTCGAGACGTAAGTTTGGATTAGCTTAGGAAGCGGCTAAGGTATGTAAAGCTCAACTTTTCTTTCTTTGGCATGTCTTAGTTGAAAGTAAGTTATGACACGAGTCCCGAGGTAACTCTATTCTTGCGGTCCGAGCATGTTTATGGTTTTTATTGTTTCCTGACATTCGTATTCTTAATGTAGTTGAATTATGGTCCCTATGTCTTTTATATGATTAAGTTTCAAAAGTTGCACAAAAGTTTTGCTTTCGAAAGAGTTTTGTTCTTAAATGATTCCGTAACTACGAACGGTGGTCACTCTCACCGAAAGGCTCGGATCGCTTCGATATGTTCGTATGAGGTTCCATGATAGGTAAGGCCCGTAACTTTTACGAGCGGGCTCGGATCGACTTGATATGTGCTTGCGATTCCATAAATTTGCTTTAATGTAGCTTTAACGACAAAGTATTTAGAATGGATTTGATACGATCTCTTTTTGAAAAGAACTTAACATGATTATCGTTTTAGCTCTCAAGCGTCGACTACCTACTTATCCATTGAGCCGTTATGATGATTTATGTGCATATGGTTTCTCACTACTCGCTCGTGCGAAGCTTAATATGTCTTTCACCGAGACCGGGCCGGGACACGCATTCGTGCAACTCCTTTGCATTATTCATCGGGTCCCTCACTAGAGGGCCGAGACACGCTATATATATATATATATATATATATATATATATGATGTGATAGGGATGGAGGCCAGGAAGGCATACCGAGTCCCTTGCTAGAGGGGCCGGGACACGCTATTCACCGAGTGTCTCACTAGAGGGCCGGGTACGATATATATATATATATATATGTATATGGATGCATGATGATGACATGATTTTACTCACTGCGCCCCTCATTAGAGGGCCGGGGCACGTTATATGTACACTTTATATATGTATATTATGATTTTACTCATCGAGTCCCTCGCTAGAGGGCCGGGACACGCTATATGTTTTTACGATGATTTTATGACATTGACATGCATAACATATGTTTTCAAAAGACAAGTCTTACGATTTTCTGTACTCTTTACTTCAGTATGATCCCGCTTACTACATTTCATGATTTACATACTCAATACATATTCCGTACTGACCCCCTTTCTTGGGGGCCGCGTTTTCATGCCGCGTTGAGTACACCCGGTGAGACGAAGATATTAGCAAAGAAGATGTTCGGCGGGATTGGCGAACTCCATTTTCTCCGGAGTGCTTGCCAAGTCGAGTATTATGTTATGGTTTCATGTTCCGTGTTAGAGACTTTGCGTACGATGTCGTGGGTATAAGATGTCGGTTATGTAAGCGGCTATGTAAGCCGATGTATTATTACGCATTGTATTATAAGTTTTATATGTTACAGATTTTATTTGATTCGAGAAAGGTAAAAAGCATATTGTTCTTCGTAAAACTTTCATTATGTAGTTGTGTCATGGTTGAGGGCCAGCATGATTACGAGTATTACGAGAGTCAGCCGGTCCGCTCGGCCCTAAATAAGGGTCGGGTGCCCATCACACCCTATCGGATTAAAGGTGTGACCAATTGGTATCAGAGCAGTTCGTCCTAGGGGTTGTCTGCAAAGTCGTGTCCGGTAGAGTCCTGTTTATGGTGTGAAGCCGGCCATATTTATAAACAGGAGGCTACGGGGCATCTAGGATGGTTACTTTTCTTTCACCTCTTAGATCGTGCTATAGAGCCAAGACGTAGGAAATGAGATATCTTATGCTAACCCTTGGTTTCCGCGGAAGGATGGCGTCGACAGGAAGAAGGTGATTAATGATATGGGAAGCCATAAAGCACGCAGGTAAGTAAAGGTACGAAAGGTATATGTCGAGTACGATATTGACGTGATTGAAGTGTAAAGTTGAAAACTGAAAGGGGAGTAAAGAGAAAAGTGTAACAGGTACAGTTTGAGTTAGACGTACGGGGTAAGTTAATTGTTTTCATACTATTGTGGATATTGGGAGCCCTGTGTGGCCGTGGTATAATATGATATATACATATATGTGATGGCCCTGTGAGGCACTGTTGGTATTTCCTGCGTGCAGGTTTTGGGATAGTAAGGAATACAGAGGAAACTCTGCCAAAAATTTTCTGGAAATACTATGAGAATGAGATGTAAGTTTGGAATATGTTTTGATGGAAGTCGACTGAGCCGTGAAGTATGGCTGCCCTTTAGGAATAAGTTAATTGTGGAATTGGTGATAATAGTAAACAGGAGGTCGATGGGAATATGGTAACAAGGAATTTGAAACGGATTGGTGATATTAAGAGATGATTTGGAAAGGGGCTGCCAGGTCCGGTAGGTTTGGATAAAGTGATATACTAAGGCATCGACTAAGTCGATGAGTAGGAGAAAAATAAGACAAGATTATAGTCACGGGAAGTAATGCTACGAGTAAGATTGTGGGGGTATGAGGGAAAAGAACGGTGACGGATAGGAAGGCATTAATAAGACACTAATGAGATGTGTTGTGAGGACGTTTTGAAATATGATAAGACTTCAATATGTCCTAGATTATGTGGTGAAGGTCATGCGGTGAGGTGGACGCGGTCATACCAGCGTCAAAGCGTCGTATTTAATCAGAGTTCCAAGGTTAAGCGTGTTAGGATGAGAGCAATTTTGGGATGGGTGACCCCCCCTGGGAAGTTTTCTGAAAAGTCTTACAAACTCAGACGTAAGAGGCAAATGAGAAGTTAGATTAATCTAAGGAAAATTAGAGTCTGCGGAGTGGGCAGAAACCTTAAGAGGTCGAGTAGGACGGGGCGGATTAGGTCAATCAAAAGAAGGAGTTGACGAAAAGAGGAAATAAGAAGGAAGCGAGACAATAGTGTAGTAATAGTTCATGACGTGTGTAACGGAGGGCACAAGTGCCATAAGTGACGGGACTGCGAAAGGCTAAGTTATAGAAAGGCGAGGAAAGAAGTAGAGCGAATGCTAGAAAATGATTGGGATGATACGGATAAACGTGGGTGAATAGAGTACGTTTTGAAAATGAGAGAAGGATTATGTAGGAGTAGTGTGTTTAGAATGACACAGAGATAGCATAAGATTCTCGTGTGTAGAATAAGAGATGGGCATAAACGGGAGAAATGATAAAGAGATACCAAAGGAAGCACCGAGATAGGTTAGGGTAAAGGTAATATTTCGAGAGAATTTTGGATACTTATTGTCGAGTAAGAGTATTGCCTAATTGAGATTGGAAATGAGGACATGGGGCAAAAAAATAAACGGATAATGGTATAAGTACACCCCTAAAGGGGGGAAGCGGGTGAGAGAAACTCTAGGACGAGGTAGAAACAATCGATACGGTAATGTGTTTGATATGGGTGCCTGAGCTACAAATGAGACCCTTTACTGAAATAAGGTAGTAAGATCGGAAAACCAGCAGTAAGTGGATAAAAGTCAGGATAGTATTTAAGGCAGTGCGAGAAGTTTTTGCAGGAACCTTGGATGACGGGACGTTAGAAGATGGACGTGTATGGAGAAAAAGGAGTATGACAAAGGGACGGTATTGAAAAACCTAGGAGATAGTATGAAGAACGGCGATCCCATACTAGAGATTAAGGGCCAAGATGTTGGCTATCAAGTTGTTCGCTAATGCTATTGCAACTTGTAAATGATAAAGAAAGGAATAGAAAACCTTATGGTAGGAAGTGAGGGAGTCAAGAGCGATTAAAGGAAAGGGAAAAAATATGATAAAAGAGAACGAGCGGGTTTCGGTATGAACAAGATATGCAGAGCAGGACGAGCCAGAGGACGGAAGGACCGTGTCTAAGGTTGAACGTACTTTATATAAGTCGTACAAGGACAGTGACGCTACCTGTAAGTATTGGTATGCTAAGAATAAGACTAAGCAGGTACCTGATAAGAAGAGTAGAGGATTAGCAAGGACAATGCGGTTGTGATATTTCGGCAATACATTGCGTAAAAATGTAACGATGATTTAAGCCAATTACAAAAATGGAATTAGTGCTGAGGACGGACGAGGCACGACTATGGTTGAACATAAGGATTAGTAAAGTGATCGAGGCATTTTTGGGCTAATCTGAACACTTTCGCATATTTTTGCGGAGAGTGCAACGTAATGTGCGACAGGAGAGTAAAGAGCGAGAAAGATCTTCGAGCTAAAGGTATAAAAAGGGTGCTAGCAAAGATAAAGAACCCAAGAGGACACTTGGAATGACAGTAGCAGTGGCAGTAAAAAGAACAGCGATTAGTAGCTTGGAAAATTTGAAGAAAAGAGAGAATGCTACTCTCATGAATGGAATAAAAGAATCCACCAGATGTTAGGAGAAGGTTAGGGACCACTAAGTAATTTAAACAGGAGAGCATATGCTATGGAATCATATGGATCGTCAGTGCGAAGCCACACCCAACTATAATTATAAAAAGGTCCGCACCGAAAAGCTAACAAGGAAGAGGGACTGAAGAGACGACCACTAATACAAGAAAAGGGAATGCTGTATGATGAGGGGTGGCTATGGCATGGTATGTCAGGACCACAACCATGGAGATGAAAATCTGGGTAAGAGTGAGATACTAGTTAAATTCTGGCCAAATACACGAAGGCAAAGAAGTGGGCAGCAGGCAATAAAGGAGTTGAGTAAGAATGAGAAGAGACTGACGTATGTTTTAAGGTAGGATTAAGCAACTGATAACCGAACCCTAAGGGGAGATAACCGTTCCCAAGGAGGAAAGGGTATTACACCCCGTAATTTCTGTACATTGGGATTTGTTAGAATTATTGTCAATAAAATGCAAGGTCATAGGTGCTTGTGTTACAATTATAAGGGTCCGAGTTCGTGAGGCGGAACAATAACAGGGAGGAGACGACTCGAGAGGCTGAAGAGAAAATGAAGAAGGAATATAAACGATAGATGAGATTGCATGCCGTGGTGATAAGGAAAGCCCCAAGACCCTTAGAAGACCTTAAGGGACTAGTTGAACATTCGAGGACGAATGTTCTAAAGGGGGGAAGGATGTTATATCTCGCATTTTGTACATTTGGATATTCCGAGCTAATGGCGGGGAGTTAAGGAAAAGGTTACAATTTTATTTTTTTTAGAATGCATGAGTTGCATATTTATCTTTGTATTGGTATGGAGCATTAAGGGTAAATCTGGAATAAGGATAAACTAGGGGTTAAGAGTTGGAGAAAAAAAATTTCATGAAGTGGCCAAAAAGCCAAGGTGGCCGTGAGCCCCACCCATATGTTGGCCAATTGTTTTAAGACATAAAGGGGGCCATGTTTTCACTTCATATTTATATATGTATAATTCATGACCATGCAAGACATATTCATCAACCTTAGAAATTTCTAGAAAATTGGAGAAAAATTGGAAAAGAAAAAAAAAAGGAAAAAGAGTGCACATGACCGGCCATGTGCCTATAGCTATATATATATATGTATAAGTGATGAAGAAATAAGACATAACTCATCATCTTAGCCTTAGAAAATTCAAGAAGTATGGGGAAAGAACAAGCAAGGCCATTCGGCCAAGGGTGGAGCCGAGCTGGCCGAGCAAGGGCAAGAAAGAGTGATAAAAAAAATAATTCTCTCTAGCAATTCCACTCCTTAGAAGGTTCATAGCAACGTGGTGGAGTCGTTGGAGTAGTAAGGATAGGCGTTGATTCAAAAAAATCATAACCAACTTGAAGAACTAAATGAAGAGGTATGGTGCAATCTTATTTTTCATATGTTTTGGATGAGTTGTGTATGTTGTAGCTTGTAGAAATGAATGAAAGTCATGAAAATATGGATGATGAAGTTGAACCGTGTATGTTGATGTTGGCCGTGTATATGTGATGTTGTGTGGAGGGTGGTGGATTAATTGAATATGGCATGTTTGTGTGTTGTTGTAGTGTGTAGGAAATGAATGAACTTCATGGAATTATGTATGTTGAAGTTTAGCCGTGTAGGGGCTGTTTTTGGTGGGACATGACGAACTAATTTCATGTAGTACTTTGGTTGTTGTTTGTTGTGGATTATGTGATGACAATGAAGGTTTGATGACTCAAAGTGAAGTTGTAAATCGTGTGGGCTGTTTTGGAAGCTAATGTAATTGTAATATGATTTCTTGTATTGATGAAAGTGATAATGCTAACGTATGGAATTGTTGATATAGTTTATGAGTTTGGAAGAAGAAAATGTGTTATTGATGTTCCTAATGTAGTTGAAGGATTTCGGGTGGAATGGCTTATTGTTTGGGTTGTTTTGAATATTGTATTGATTGCTTGGAATGTTCTTAAATTATGTGTGAATGGTTGCGGATTAGTAATTGAATATGTGAGCATTAGTATTGAATTGATCGTATGTAGTTTATTGAATATAAATGAAATGTTGTCGAATTGTGTAGAAAGGAATTATTAATGTTAGAATGCGTTGTGAATCACTTATGGATATTGTTAGTATGGTTGTTGGTTTGGTTGTTGTTGATTTGGCCGAGTGGAATTTTCGGGGATGTCGAAGTTATAGGGGAAATGCTGCCGAAATTTTTGGATTAGCTTAGGAAGCGGCTAAGGTATGTAAAGCTCAACTTTGCTTTCTTTGGCATGTCTTAGTTGAAAGTAAGTTATGACACGAGTCCCGAGGTAACTCTATTCTTGCGGTCCGAGCATGTTTATGGTTTTTATTATTTCCTGACATTCGTATTCTTAATGTAGTTGAATTATGGTCCCTATGTCTTTTATATGATTAAGTTTCAAAAGTTGCACAAAAGTTTTGCTTTCAAAAGAGTTTTGTTCTTAAATGATTCCGTAACTACGAACGGTCGTAACTCTCACCGAAAGGCTCGGATCGCTTCGATATGTTCGTATGAGGTTCCATGATAAGGTAAGGCAGAAAGTAACTTTTATGAGCGGGCTCGGATCGACTTGATATGTGCTTGCGATTCCTTAAATTTACTTTAATGCAGCTTTAACGACAAAGTATTTAGAATGGATTTGATACGATCTCTTCTTGAAAAGAACTTAACATGATTATCGTTTTAGCTCTCAAGCGTCGACTACCTACTTATCCATTGAGTCTGTTATGATGATTTATGTGCATATGGTTTCTCACTACTCTGCTCGTACGAAGCTCAATATGTCTTTCACTGAGACCGGGCCAGACACGCATTCGTGCAACTCCACTGCATTATTCACCGAGTCCCTCACTAGAGGGCCGGGACACGCTATATATATATATATGATGATGTGATGGGGATGGAGGCCAGGAAGGTATACCGAGTCCCTTGCTAGCGGGGCCGGGACACGCTATTCACCGAGTCCCTCACTAGAGGGTCGGGTACGGTATATATATATATATATATGTATATGCATGCAAGATGATGCCATGATTTTACTCACCGCGCCCCTCATTAGAAGGCCGGGGCACGTTATATGTACACTTTATGTATGTATATTATGATTTTACTCACCGAGTCCCTCGCTAGAGGGCCGGGACACGCTTTATGTTTTTACGATGATTTTATGACATTGACATGCATAACATATGTTTTCAAAAGACAAGTCTTACGATTTTCTGTACTCTTTACTTGCATGATCCCGCTTACTACATTTCATGCTTTACATACTCGACATATTCCGTATCGATCCCTTTCTTTGGGGGTCACGTTTCATGTCGCGCAGTACACCCTTGAGTCGAAGATATTAGAAGATGTTCAGCGGGATTGGCGAGCTCCATTTTCTCGAGTGTCGCCAAGTCGAGTATTATGTTATGGTTTCATGTTCCGTGTTAGAGACTTTGCGTAGACGTTGTCGTGGGTATAAAATGTCGGTTATGTTACTATGTAAGCCGATGTATTATTACGCATTGTATTATAAGTTTTATATGTTACGTATTTTATTTGATTCGAGAAAGGTAAAATGCATATTGTTCTTCGTAAACTTTTATTATGTAGCGGTGTCATGGTTGAGGGCCACCATGATTATGAGTATTACGAGAGTCAGCCGGTCCGCTCGGCCCTAAATAAGGGTCGGGTGCCCATCACACCCTATCGGATTAAGGGTGTGACATAAGGACAAGGCTATTCCGGGATACGAGGTTGAGACTTTTGATATCCGATTTTGTTTTAAGGCATAAGTTGCTTATGATTTTGTTGGTATGGAATATTAAGGAAAATTTGAGGTTAAAAGTGAATTATGGAAAGTTATTAATTTTTCATGAAATGGCCATGTGGCCGTAGAGAGGTGGTGTGGGTCCCACCCTTGGTTGGCCAAATTTGACTAGTCAAGCTATGAAGGGCGATGTGATTACTTTACAATTGTAGGGACTAGAAGTGACAAAAATAATTCTTGAGGGGACCTAGGTGGCCGGCCAAGAAGTGTGGGCCATGGGGCCACATGTGTAGATTTTTATGGGCATCAAAGATGACAACTTAAGTCATCTTCATCATTTTCATTTCCTAGAAGTTTCAAGAAATCATGGAGAAAAAAAAAAGGGGCCATGGTTCGGCCAAGATGAGCAAAATTGAGGGCCAAAAATCTTGATCAAAAAAATTATTTCTTCTAGGCTTTCAACCAATTGGAAGGTCCTAAACAACATGAAGTAGTTGTTGGAGCAAACAAATCCCTTGTTCATGCAATTCCCAACCCTAGCCAAGTTGAAGAACAAAGTGGAAAAGGTAAGGTTTAATTTTCTTTTCATATGTTGCGGATGGTTTGTGCATGTTTTAGTATGTGAAAATGAATGAAATCCATGAAATCATGCATGTTGAAGTGTTGGCCGTGTGTATGTAGTGGTGTGTAGGAATGAAGAATTAATTGTATTGAGCATGTTTGTGTGTTGTTGTAGTGTGTAGAAATGAATGAAGTTCATGAAAATATGGTGTTGTGTGTGTGGCCGTGTATGTGTGGTTTAATGTAGAAGTGAAGAACTAATTTCATTTGGTATGTTTAGGATGTTGTGTTGTGGATTTTATGTTGTAAAATGAAGGTTTAATGATCCAAGTTGAAGTTATGAATCGTGTGGGCTGATTTGGAAGATAATGTGATTTTAATATAGTTTCTTGTATTTGTGAAGGTAATGTCGTTAACATGCGGATTATCGATGTAGTTTATGAATTTGGAAGGAAGAAATGTGTTGGTGTTGTTCCTATTGGAATTGGAAGACTTCGGGTTATGTAGAATATTGGTTGGGCCGTTTGAACATTTTGGTGGATTGTTTGAAGTGTTTTTGGATCTTGTTTGAATGGTCTCGGATTAGTATTTGAATGTATGTGTATCGGGTCGGCTTGATTGTATGTGGTTAATTCGAATGTAAATGGAATGTCATCGAATTATGTATAAAAGAGTTGTTGACGTTAGAATGTATTTTGAATTGATTATTGATGTTGTTAAATATTGTTGTTGGTATTGTTGTTGAAGATTTGGCCGAGTTGAATTCTCGGGTGTTGAATTTATGTGGGAAATCTTGCCCAAATTTCTATAGAATTAAGTGCTAGTTTGGAATTGAATGTCTAAATGCCTTTAGTTAATGTTGGTATTTAATGGCGTGTTGTAGATTTTGAGAAGCCGAGACGTAAGTTTGGATTAGCTTAGGAAGCGGACGAGGTATGTAAAGCTTATCCTTCTTTTCTTTTGGCATGTCCTAGACGCAAGTAAGTTGTGATATGTTATGAGCTTCGGGGGTAATTCTATTCGTAAAATCCGAGCATGGTCACGATTACTATTTATTTCATGGTATTGGTATCCTTAATATAGTAGAAACATGGTCTACATGTCTTTGATTTGATTGGATTTAAAATGTTGAATAAACGGTTTTGTTCTAAAAAAGATCCTATGTCTAAAAATGGTCGTAACTTTCGTAGACAGAACCGTATTGCTTTGATATGTTTGCAAATGATTCTATAACGTATAATGACTTTGATTTTCAAAGGCGGGCCCGGAATGGGTTGACGCTCGTCCGTGGGTCCCGCGACTTTCCTTTGTATAATGCTAATGACCTTTTGAAAGAACTTACTATGACTATCTTTCCGACCTCCGAGTATGGTTATATATTTATTTGTTGAGTTTGAAATGATGATTCTTATACTTATGATTCCGATACGTAACTATGGTTTCCAAATTTCTATTTGATGTGTTCCCGAGTAACATTCGGAAGAAATCTGATTTGACTATTGCCTTGGCTTATAAGTGATGGTTCGTTTTATTATTTTATTGAGTCTTTGTAAACGTTTTAAATTGCATATAGTTTCTCACGACCTTTCTCGTGCATTTTGTTTTTATATCTTTCGTCGAGTCCCGGGCCGGTTATGTTATCGTGCGCACTATGTGTATTCTGAAGTATGATGTGAATTCTGAAGTATGTTATGTATTCTGGAGTGTGATCAGTTGGAATCAGAGCCGATGGTGGGGCAAACCCAGTGGTGGGGCAAACCCAATGGTGGGGCAAACCCAATGGTGAGGAAAATTTCACGTTGGTTTAGGCAAATCCCACATTGGTTTAGGCGAATCCCACATTGGTTTAGGCGAATCCCACATCGGTTAATGTCACCTCATATGATAAGTTATGATGTTATGATGGGTTACGGTAAGCGTATGATGATTTACTTATGTCACTCAAGTTCCATTACTGGCCGGATAAGATACATGACATTGATACGCTTGATTTGTATTTTTAGGAGTAAGCATTTGGCATTACGATTATTATATTTGTCTTCCGTACCTCGTATGTACGATTTGTATTTGGATGCAAGCATTTTGGTCGTCATGCTTTGCGTACTCGGTACATATTCATCTTGACCCTTTTCTTCGGTTGCGTTTCATGCCACGCGGCACACCATTGAGTAGAAGATGTTAGCAGAAGATGTCCAATTTGGATTGCAGACTCCATTTTCCCGGAGTGTTCTTGGTGTCGAGTGCTTTGGTTATGGCATCTCGAGCTATGTTAGAGACTTTGCGAACGGTGGTCGTGTGTATAAGATATCGCTTTTGTAAGCGTATGTGCGATGTATCATTACGCTTTCTGCATTTTTTATGATTACGAGGTTTATTTGATTTGATAAGATGAAAGGCATGTTTGTTTTCGGAAAAAAATTTCGATATGTATGTCATGTTACGGGGCCGGTAGGGTTATGAGTATCACGAGGTCGGCGGGTTCGCTCTCGGCCC
The DNA here is from genome assembly GCF_029784015.1 of Lycium ferocissimum. Lineage (NCBI taxonomy): Eukaryota > Viridiplantae > Streptophyta > Magnoliopsida > Solanales > Solanaceae > Lycium > Lycium ferocissimum. The sequence goes on along the minus strand of NC_081343.1, from coordinate 13,171,194 downwards.
CTATTAAGGGTTGGGTGCCCGCGCACCTGCTCCGGGGTTAGGGTGTGACAAATTGATATCGAGCGAGTTCGTCCTAGGGGTTGTCTGCAAAGTCGTGTCCGGTAGAGTCCATCTATAGTGTTGTTATATCCCGAATTTGTATGTCGGAATGATATGAGTGAATTACGATAAGTTGGGGACAAGATTATCGAGATTTTGGTAGAGACTTTTTGTTTGTTTTAAAGCTTAAGTTGTGTGTGATTTTATTGGCATGGAAGTGTTAAGGAAACATTTGGAGTCAAATTCATTTTTTGAAAGTATTCTATTTTTGGAAAGTGTCTTATTATTATATGAAAAACAAAAAAAGAAAAAGAAAACTAAGGGACAGTGGACGCCACCATGGTGTGGGCCTATGGCCACATGGATGATCAATATTTGATCTTCAAAGATGACTTAGTCATCTTATTTTTCATTCAACACTTAGAAAAATTCAAGAAAAATCAAGAGAACTTGGAGAAGAAAGAGAGGGTTTCGTAGGAGAAAAATTTAAAGACCAAGATTAAGCCATCAACAAAATTATTTCTTCAAGCAAACCTACTAATTGGAGGGTGCTTAGTAACGTGGGTTGTTGTTTCAAGCAATAGCCTACTCGTTTTCTCATTCACCATCTTAGGCAAGTTGTGAAGTTGTGAAGAAGAGGTAAGTTTTAATCTTGTTTTGTGAGTTATGGATGGTTTATGTGTGTTGTAGTATGCTAAAATGGATGAAATTCATGAAAAGATTGCATGGGGAGGTCAAGCCGCAGGTATTACATGTGTATAGCCGTGTGTGTGTTGTGTTGTGTTGGGTTAAAAGTGATGAAGTAATTCTAGTTAACATGTTTTAATTGTTGTAGTGTGAAGAGAAGAATGAAAAATCTTGAAGATAGTATAGGGGGTTGGCGAATAGGGTCCCCTTTGTGTAGTTGAGAATGAACATATTGTTGTTAGTATTTTTAGTTGTCGTCGTTATGGATTCTATGATGAAAAATGCAAGTTTAATGATTCAAGTTGATGTTGTAATGGTTACGGGCTGATTTGGAAGTTAATGTGCTTTTAATGTAATTTTTGCATTTGTGAGAATGACATTATTAAAGTGTGGATTGTTAGTGTAATTCATGAATTTGGGAGAGAAGGATGTGGATTATGTTGTTCTCGGGTTTGGAGGGGAATTCGGGTGAGTTGGAGTGACGTTTGGGTTGTTTGGAAAATTGTGTGAATTGTTTAAAGTGTTCTTGAATGTT
>NC_081343.1:13142885-13169833 GCF_029784015.1 Lycium ferocissimum | reverse complement strand
TTAATTATTCCGTCTGATCTCTGTATATGCTGTACCCTTTATATTGCATTTAGTTTCTCACTACTCCACTCGTGGATGCCTCAATGCTTCCTTCACTGAGCCCGGGCCAGGATATGTTATCACGCGTATTCCACTGCATTGTTCGCCGTGCCTCGGTGTGAGGGGGCAGGTATATATGTACATGGGTTGTGGTGTATGATGTGCCATGTACACACTCTGATTTGATATGGCCATCGGATATGCTATGATATGTGCACATTCTGATATGATCTGATCTGATATGTCAGGCGCCGCCGTCGGGGCGATCACTTTCTCGTTTGCGAGTCCCATGATGGGGGCCGGCTATGGCATGTTTTCTCGCTATGCATCCGTTTATGTTTGAGTAAGCATTTCGATACTCCGGTTATTACCTTCATGTTCGTATATTCTCGCTTAGTCATACTCGTTTGTTGGTCTCTATGCTTTACATACTCGGACATATTCCGTACTGACCCCCTGTTCTTCGAGGACTGCGTTTCATGCCGCGCAGGTACACCCAGATGACTAGAAGACATTATAGCAGATGTTCCAGCGGCGTTGGCAAGCTCCACTTGTTCCTGGAGTGCGGCCGAGTCAGATTATGTTCATTATGTGCTCTGATTATCTGTTAGAGACTTTGCAGACAGAGTTGTGGGTTCTGGATGTCAGTTTTGTAGGCGGCTCCACCAGCCGTCATGTCATTCTGTGTTATGCCATAAATTTCATATGATTACATATTCTGTCGATTTGTAAACTACAAAGGATATTTCCAAAATATTTCCTGTATTTATCATTTTTGTCTGATTAAGAGTCCGAAAGCTTATGTAGGTAATAAGAGGCTGTGGGTTCGCTCGGCTCCGAATGTGGGGTCGGGTGCCCATCACACCCTAGTAAAATCAGGGTGTGACATTACGGGCCTGTGTTATTGATTTTAAAGGTAGCTGGGACGATCACTTACCATTGATTGAATTTGCTTATAATAATAGCTACCACTCCAAAGATTCAGATGGCACCGTACGAGGCATTGTATGGCAGAAAATGCAGGTCACCAATTGGCTGGTTCGATGTTGGTGAAACTAAATTAATTGGTCCAGATATGATCCAGCAGGCGGTGGACAAAGTGAAGCTTATTCGAGAAAGGTTATTAGCGGCCCAGAGTCGACAGAAATCGTATGCAGATAATCGACGTCGGCACTTGGAGTTCCAGGTTGGTGATTGGGTATTCCTGAAGGTATCACCTATGAAAGGTGTTATGAGATTCGGTAAGAAAGGGAAGCTCAGTCAAAGATATATTGGGCCTTATCAAGTTATTCAGAGAATAGGCAAAGTTGCTTACGAATTGGATCTGCCAGCTGATTTAGGAGCAGTGCACCCGGTATTCCATGTTTCTATGCTTCGTAAGTGCATTGGTGACCCTTCCAGAATATTTCCTGTAGATGATGTCCAGGTCACGGAGAAGCTATCCTACGAAGAGCAGCCTATAGCCATATTGGATTGTCAGATAAGAAGGTTGCGGAACAAGGATGTGGCCTCTGTTAAGGTGCTGTGGCGGAATAATAATCGGGAGGAAATGACCTGGGAAGCTGAGGAGCAGATGAAGAAGAAGTATCCTCATTTATTTCCGGTGCCCACAGGTAATCTAAATTCCTTACTTGATTATGTTGATCAATGAATGAATTGTGTGTAATAGCTACAAAAGAACTCCCCCGAATTGTTTGTAAGGCCCGTAAGGTTAGTTTAACATTCGAGGATGAATGTTCTAAAGGGGGGGGGGGGGGGGGATGTTATATCCCATATTTTGAGCAACGGGACAATATGAGTGAATTATGACAAGTTAGGAACAAGACTATTCCGGGTCATGAAGTCGGGATTTTTAATCACGACTTTGTTTTAAAAATATAAGTGGTGTATGACTTTATTGGCATGAAAGTATTAAGGAAACATTTGGGGTCAAAATGAACTAAGAAAAACTTGTAAATTATGGAAATTAAGGGCCAAAGTAGCCGGCCATCTTAGTTGTGGGCCATGGCCACATGAATTTATTTTACATAGAAATTTAAAAGATGACTAAGTCATCTTTCTCTTCAATCTTACCTTAGATAAACATCAAGAAGCTTGAAGAAAAAGGAGAGCAAGCATTCGGCCATAAGGGTGCAAATTCAAGACCAAGAAATCTCCTTCAAAAAACTTGGTTCTTCTAGCAAAACAACTAATTCAAGGGTGCTTATTAACGTGGAATCGTTGTTTGAATCATCAAGTCATCCGTTTTCACTCTTGGAGGCCTTAGTTGACGTGTGAAGTGAAGAAGAAAAAGGTAAGAATTAATTCTCTTTTATGTGTTGTGAATGGTGTGGGCATGTCGTGGTATGTAATTATGAACGACATTCATGAGAACCTATATGTTGGAGTTGAACCGTGGGCATGGAGCATGCATGGCTTGTGGCCGTGTATGTGCAATGTATTGTTGGATTGATAAATTGAATTATATGTAGCATGTTTCCTTGTTGTTGTAGTGTGTTGAATGAATGGGAATCACATATATGTGTGTGTATGAAGATGGCCGAATATAGTCCATGCTTGTGGCAAATATGAGTGAATGTTACTTAATGCCTTAGTTGTCGTCGTTGTGAATTCTATATCGATATTGAGCTTTTGGATGATCTAAGTTAATGTGGTGGTGGTTGCGGACTGTTTTGGAAGTTATTGTACGTTTAATGAAAATTTTGTACTTAAGAGAATGACATTGTTAATGCATGTATTGTTAGTGTAATTCATTAAATTGGAAGAAAGGAATGTGAGTGGTGTTGCTCTCGGGTTTGGGGGCAATTTCGGGTAAATTGGAACAATGTTTGGATTGTTTGAAAAATTGTGCGAATTGTTTGAAACGTGCTTGAATGTTGTTTGAATGGTTTTGGATTAATAATCGAATGTATAAATGTTGATATTAGTTTGAATGTAAGTAGTTGAAGTAAGTATATTGGAATGTTGAATGTTGTTGAAGTTATATAGAAAGGGTGTATGTAATGTAGAATGCATTTTTGAATTGATTGTTGATGTTGTAGCTTGGTTGTTGGGTTGGTTGTTGTTGAATTTGGCTGAGTGGAATTCTCGGGGTGTTGTATTTATAGGGGAAATCTTTGTGAAAATTTCGTAGAATTTGATGTCCGTTTGGAATTGAATGCCTAATGCCTAAATGTTTATGGCTAATGTTTGGTATATTGGTGTTATGTAGATCTTGGAGTGCCCGAGGCTTGAGGGCTAGCTTAGTTTGAGAACAGACAAGGTATGCGAAGCCTATTCTTTCTTGCTTTTGGCATGTCCTAAAATTGATTAGGTTGTGACACGAACCTCGGGGTAACTCCATTCTCGAGATCCGAGCTCATATGTGCGTCTTATTCATTTCTGAGGATTTACTCTCTTAATGTAGCCTAACTAAGGTCTTTATGTTTTCACTTGACTGAATTTCAAAGGTTTGGCAAAGAATTTTGTTTCTAAAGGATTTCGAAACTACGAACGCTCGTAACTTCCGTAGACGAGCTCGGATCGCCCCGAAACTTTCGTAGGGGATTCCATAAGGCATAACATCCCCTAACTTCCATAAGCGGGCTCGGATGGGGTTGACACCCGTCCGTGGGTCCCGCGACTTTTCTATGTTCGTTCTTAATGACTTTCGGGAAAGACTTAGTATGACTTTCACCTTAACTCCCGAGCATGGACTTCTTATCTATTTCATGAGTTATGATTATGATTTTATGCATATTGCTACTCACGACTCCGCTCGTGCATATGGTTGGTACTTCCTTCACCGGATCCCGGGCCGGTTATGTTCGTGCGTGCTTTGATATATTCCGGAGTATGATGTGTCCGGTACGCCGTGTCCCCTCCAGCCGGGTACCGTGTATATTTGGCGTTATGGGGTGTACAGCGTTATGATATGATATGTTATGTCGGGTTTCGGAGATATGAAATCTTCTGGAGTATGATGTGGTATGGCGCCATCGACAGGCGGGCGACCATCGTTCTAAGAGCTTATGCATGATTTATGTTTCTTTTAAACTATATGTTTTGACATTATGCATATTGTACTTATTTTCTGTATCTTCTGTTCGATTATGATTCTGTTACTATATTTCTTGCTTTGCATACTCAGTACATATTCTGTTATATCCCGTATTTTGAACAACGGGACAACTTGAGTGAATTGCGATATGTTAGGGACAAGGCCATCCCGAGAGACTTTTGTTTGTTTTAAAGGCTTAAACTGTGTATGATGTTAATGGCATGAAAATGTTAAGGAAACACTTGGAGGAAATTTTCCATTTTTAGTAAGTGTGCTATTTTTGGAAAGTTTGAAAATTCAAAAAAATAATAATAATAAAAGCACCATGTGGCCGGCCACCTTGGGTGGGCCATGGCCACATGTATGGTGAATATATAGCCACTTAAAAGATGACTTAGTCATCTAATTACTCATTCCACACTTAGAATTTTCAAGAAAAATTGGAGGAGCAAGAACAAGAGGGTATTCGGCCATACCCCTTGGAATTCAAGACAATTTTTAAGCCATCAAAAAAAAAAATTCTTCAAGCAAACTTGCTAATTCAAGGGTGCTCATTAACGTGGAAGTGTTGTTGGGAGCGTTAGATTGCTCGTTTTCTCTATCCGCCACGTTAGGCAAGTTGAGAAGTCGAAGAAGAAAGGTGAGTTCTAATCTTGTTTTATGTGTTATGAATGGTCTATATGTGTTGTAGTATGCTAAAATGGAAGAAATTCATGACAAAAACAAAGTTGGAGTTGGGCCGTGTATATAGGGTTTTGGCCGTGTGTGTGTGTGTTGGAGTATAAGTAATGTATAAATTCTAATTAGCATGTTTTGATGGTTGTAGTGTGAGGAAAAGAATGAAAATCATCTTTGTGTGTGTGTGTGATGTTGGCCGAATGGTTCCCCTTTGGTGTAGTTGTGAATGAACGAATTGTCGTTAGTATTATCGTTGTCGTCGTTATGGATTTTATGAGGAAGAATGCAAGTTTAATGACTCAAAATAATGTTATGTTAGTTATGGGATGATTTGGAAGTTTATGCGAATTTTATGTGATTTTTGTATTTATGAGAATTGCATTGTTAATGTGTGGATTATTAGTGTAACTCATGAATTTGGAAGGAAAGAATGTAGATCATGTTGTTTTCGGTGTTTGGAGACAAATTCGGGTGAGTTGGAGCCTTATTTGGGTTGGTTGGAAAATTGTATGAATTGTTTAAAACGTTCTTGAATATTGTTTGAATGGTTGTGGATTAGTAATCGAATGTATAAACGCCGATATTAGATTGAATGTAAGTAGTTGAAGTGACTATATTATGAGTGTTGTTGAATGTTATTGGAATATTATGAATGTTGTTGAAGTCACGTAGGAAGAACGATTAATGTTGGAATGTATTGTGAATTGATTATTGATATTGTAGGTTGGGTTGTTGGTTTGGTTGTTGGTGAAATTAGCCGAGTTGAAATCTCGGGGTTGGTGTATTTATAGGGGAAATGCTGCCGAAATTTCTGTAGAATTTAATGTTCGTTTGGAATTGAACGCCTAAAGGCTTATGGCTAATGTTTGGTATATTGGCGTTATGTAGATCTTGGAGCATCCGAGAGTTGAGGCTTAACTTAGCTTGCGAGCGGACGAGGTATGTAAGGCGTCACTTTCTTTTCTTTGGCATGTCTTAGTGCTAACTAGGCTATGCCTCGAGCCTCGGGGTAATTCCACTCTTAGAATCCGAGCTTAGATAATTATTTTATTCGTTCCTAAAGACTTGCTCCTTAATGTAACCAAACTAAGATTCTTATGTTTTCAAATGATTGAACTTCAAAAGGCTTATAAAGAATTTCGCTACAAAAAGGTCCCGAACTTCAAACGCTCGTAACTTTTGCCGATGAGCTCGGATCGCCCCGAAACATAATAGGTAACTTCATAAGACATAACATTCCCCTAACTCCCGTAGCCGGGCCCGGATGGGGTCGGCACCCGTCCGTGGGGCCCGCGGCTTTTCTATGCTTATCCTTAATGACCTTCGGAAAAATTTAATACTATTTTCACTTTGACTTCCGCGTATGGATTTATTACTTACTTAATGAGTTATGGTTATGATTTTATGCATATGGTTACTCACGACTCCACTCGTGCTTATGGTTATTGCCTCGTTCACCGGATCCCGGGCCGGTTATATTTCGTGCGCATTATGATATATTCCGTGTGATGTCTTTGTGTTCGGTTCGCCGGCTCCTCCTCGAGGGCCGGGTTCCATTTATATTTGGTGTTATGTCGTGTATGGTGTTATGGTTGGTTGTGATGTGTTACGGGGATATGTCGGGTTACGGAGATATGAAACTTTCGGTGCGATGCGTGGTATGGCGCCATCGACATATACGACCATCGTTCTAAGAGCCCATGCATGATTTATGTTTTTAAACTAAATGTTTTGACATTTTGCATATTGTACTTATTTTCTAAGTATATTCCGTTTGATATGATTACATTACATTCCTTGCTTTACATACTCGGTACATATTCTCGACCGACCCCCTTTCTTCGGGGCTGCGTTTCATGCCCTAGACACGGACGCTCAGCTTGGTGATCCACCCGCCTAGGACACCTATTCTGCTTTCTGGGAGTGCTCCTTCGTCCGGAGCTTATATTTTGGTATACATATACTTTTTTGTTGCATATGTACATATTCATTCAGGGGTACGACGGGCCCTGTCCCGTCATATGATTCTGTTACTCTGTTTAGAGGTCTTAGACATGTATGTGGGTTACGGTTGTGTTTGTACAGTTATGTATGTGTGATATATGCTTGGCGGTATTACCCGCCGTGGTAGCCTCGTCGGCTGCATATGTTTATTCTGATATGATATGTACATTATGACAGCCTAGCCGGCTTTTCTGACATATGTTGACTATTTTGTGATAATCTGAGGCTATATGCGATTATGTATGATTGTGCGAGATAGTATGCACCGAGTGTCAGGTGCGTACGAGTGTCCAATTCGGACACTAGTCATGGCCTACGGGGGGGGTCGTGACAAAAGTGGTATCGCAGCGGTTCGTCCTCGGAATGTCTACGACCGTGTCTAGTAGAGTCCTCGTTTATCCTGTATGTGCACCACATCTATAAACAGGAGGCTACAGGACATCTAGGATGTTGTCTTTCTTTCTGATCTTAGATCGTGCGATAGAGCGGTATTATTAGGATGACTTATTTCTAACGAACTGCTATGTTTTCAGCGATGCCTCCGAGAAAGGCGACAAACCCCGAAGGGCAAGTCTCTTGGGCAACGGAGAGACCCTGAGGGCCCGAGAGTCACTAGGGCCCGTGCTCAGCTCGAGCCGGAGATTGTGCCCCGGTCGGCCAGTTCGGCCACTCCATCACCATTAGAGGGGCACAGAGCAGCAGCTACAGGACAGGAGGCGGCTCCACCACCTGCCCCTGAGGTTCGAGTGCCCGAGCCTCCAGCCTCCTCGCCCCGGGGCGTGGGAGGACGTGGCTATGAGGGATGCTTTGTTCGGCTATTGACCGAGGCGGTAGGGCGGTGTCCGAGACAGGATCGGGAGATGATTATGCGAGCGGGCGGACGTGACGGTCGGAGAGCTCTCTATTTCTTGACCTCGTAATCCGCCGAGTTCTTTGGTCAAAGCCCGAGGAGGACCCTCGAGAGTTCATCGGATAGATGCGCTTTTGCAGCTTGTCAGGGCTTCCGAGACCGAGTCACTAGAGTTGGCGTCTTATCGGCTGCACGACATAGCAGCCAATTGGTATGAGTCATGGGAGCTGTCCAGAGGTGAGGATGCTCCGCCAGCTGTATGGGACGAGTTCGTGGAGGCCTTTCTTGGCCATATATTCTATCCCCGCAGACTGAAAACCTTAGCCGGGGTTCACGCGTTTTACATTTGAGGGTGGCGGCGAGGGGGTGTCCCGGAGTACCATTTCGAGTTTGATTCTTTGGCCGAAACGCTCCTCATATTAGTTAATACATGGGTAATAAGCACACCGATGTTGTTACCGGATGATTATTTGATTGAAGCCGTATGTCGATGGCTTCTCGCCCGGCATGGACATTGCGCGAGTACGGTTCTCGCTAGGGCATGGAGAAGCGACACGGGGGCGCCGGCCCGGACAGGAGTTAGGGTAGGAGCCGAAGCAGGGCTAGGTCCATTTCCATTCCCGAGATTCTCGAGGCGGCCGGCCTCGGCGAAGCACGGCGGATATTCCTCCCCGTGCTTTCAAGGTATGCACACCCCCGGCTTACGGGCGGGGAGACCCACCGGTGCCGGATATTCGGGGAGCGGGTCGAGCTCCCGTGGCTTCGGATGCTGCGTACGGGCGCAGGTACCGGTCGGTGAGGCCACCCAGACCTCCGTGTTCCCACTGTGGGAGACACCACCTTGGAGAGTACTATCGGGCTACAGGCGCTTGCTTTATTTGTGGCCGTCAGGGCCACCTTATGAGAGATTGCCCGCGTGGGGGCGGTGCGACCATTCCATGCGGCGCGAAGGATCACAGTGTTCGAGTGCTGGTTCATTTTCATCATCAGTAGCCATGCGCCCTGCAGGGCGAGGTATGCCGGCACCGACAGGCCGCGGTAGGAGCCGTGGCGGAGCAGCCAGTTCTAGCGGTCCTTCGAACCGCATATATGCTTTAGCCAGCCGTCAGGACCAGGAGGCGTCGCCTAACGTGGTTACAGGTACATTATTGGTTTTCTCTCGAGCTGTATATGCACTGATAGATCCTGGTTCTACTTTATCATATATTTCCCCTCTTGTTGCTAATAAAATTGGGATAGAATCTGAACCAATAGAACCATTTGAGGCAGCCACTCCGGTAGGGGACTCTATTATAGCCAGACAGCTATATAAAGATTGTTCGATAATTGTCTGTGATCGTTGCACTAAGGCAGATTTGATAGAGCTAGATATGATCGAATTTGATGTTATTATGGGAATGGTCGGGGCTTCGTGTTATTCTAATGTTGATTGTCAAAAGAAAGTAGTCCGCTTCCAATTTCCGTGTGAACCGGTTATAGAATGGGTGTAATACAAAGAACGCCGAGGGGTAGGTTTATTTCTTACCTCAAGGCAAGAAAAATGATCAGAAAAGGCTATATTTATCATCTGGTTCGCGTACATGATCTAAAAGCCAAAGCGCCGACTATTCAGTCAGTCCCAGTGGTTAATGAATTCCCAGATGTATTCCCAGACGAGCTTCCAGGTCTTCCTCCTGAACGGGAGATAGAATTCATGATAGATCTACTACCAGACACTCAACCTATATCTATTCCTCCATATAGAATGGAACCGGCAGAATTAAAAGAATTGAAAGAGCAACTGAGAGATCTACTAGAGAAGGGCTTTATCCGACCCAGCACGTCACCCTGGGGGGCACCGGTATTATTTGTGAGAAAGAAAGACGGTCGCCGCGATGTGTATTGACTATCGGCAGTTCCGAATAAGGTAACTATAAAGAATAAATACCCCCTCCCCAGGATTGACGATTTATTTGATCAGTTGCAGGGAGCTAAATGTTTCTCAAGGATAGATCTGCGGTCGGGCTACCACCAGGTGTGTCATACTCTAATTTTCGTTAGGGCGTGATGGGCACCCGACCCTTACCTAGGGCCGAGCGAACCCTCTGACTCTCGTGGCACTCATAATCATATTGGGCCCTCATAGCATAACATGAGCACATAATGAACGCTTTTCAGGAACAAACTTGCTTTTCATCCTTTTCAAATCAAGTAAGACTTGTGATCGTATAAGACCCGTAGAATAATGCATCACAATACACCGGCTTATGGCGCCGCTTACAAAACTGACATACTACATACACGACACTGTCTGCAAATTCTCTAACATGAAACATGAAACCATATCATAATGCTCTGGCTCGGCGACTGGAGAAAATGGAGCTCGCCAATCCTGCTGGGACATCTTCTGTTAATATCTTCAACTCATCTGGGTGTACCTGCGCGGTATGAACGCATCGTCCACAAGAAGGGACGTCAGTACAAGCAATGTACTTAGTATGTAAGGCATGAGTAAAACATTTTAGAGGATACAAAGCATGAGTAGTAACAAGACGAAAACATAGGGCATTTCATGAGATAAAGAGCAACCTGTACATCTGAGTGCCCTTTTTAGGCGGAACCATGCCTGTTTAGTGCTGTAGAACGTGCAGCCCGATCCGTGTATATATATATATATATATATATATATATATATTATTGCTACGGAACGTGCAGCCCGATCCATATACATATTATATTGCTGCGGAACGTGCAGCCCGATCCATAACGTGCGATCCATAACCACATATCCCGCGTCCGGGCATCCCGCGTCCGGGACGGTATCATGTCATATTATACCAACTGATCAGGTGGTTACGCGTATATAACGCTCTCGCCCTTTTCCATATTCCCCATATACATATACATATATCATATTCATATATCATATGAGTAGCATGCATGAGAGCCCAAATAAAGTCATGTATCCATCGGAGTAACATAAGGTCGGTAGCCTCCGATCATATTATGGATAAATCATGGCCGTTTCGTCTCACTTTGGAGGAACGATTATTATAAGGTGAGACTGTCAATGAAGAATAACTTTACGAGGAAACATAAAACAGGATCATAAGGCATCAATTCATATACTTTAGAATCTGTAGAAATAGTCATCATTCATGAATAAAATTGAGAAATCAAGAAATAGCTCAGCATTCTCATATCGTTATTGAAATCATAGACTTGGAGCCTTTAAACATGGAATCATCATCATCATATTCATCGTAGGAAATACTCTCATTTTTGGCATCATCGTTGTCATTGTAAAACATATCCATCGTTGTTGTCATGGAAGCTTACGGAGTCATAAACCTCCGATTTGGAAAGATACGTACATTTCGGGATTCTTTCAAGAATAGGTCGTTAGAACCAACAAGGAAAGTCGCGGGCCCACGGATGAGCATCAACCCGATCCGGGCCCGCCTATGAAAGTTAAAGATCATTACTCGTTATGAAATCTTCTACGATGGTTTCGAAGCGATCCGAGCCCATCTGTGAAAGTTACGGGCGTTCGTAGTTTCGGACTCGTATAGAAACAATATTCTTTTGAAAACAAAACTGTTATGGAAGCATTTATGAAATCGTAATCTAAGAACCATGCCTTTGAAAGAAAGGGACGAGCCTTAACATACCTTAGCCGCTTCTTAAGCTAATCCAAACTTACGTCCCGACTTCTCCCGATCTACAATAACGTCATTAGGTATCAACCATTAGCCATAAGCACTTACATCCAATACCAAAGTAACACTTTGTCTACGTAAATTTCAAGATTTCCCCTATAACTTCAACATCCCCGAGAATTTAACTCGGCCAAATCAACAACAACCAAACCAACAATCATAATAAAAATATCAATAATCAATTCAAAAAAATTTCAAGACATTCCAACCCAAATCTTACTTTGCCCGAAACTTTCAAATACCATAAGAACCATCACAACACATTTCTCTCTTCCGAATTTATAAGCTATATTAACAATTCCATATATTAGCAACATTATTTCCATCAACACAAGAACCTATATTAAAGTCATATTAATTTTCCAAAACAGCCCGCGACATCGCAACTTCAACATGAGTCATCAAACATTCATTTTACATCATGAAATTCACAACCACGACAAGCAAAATACTAGATAACATTAATTCCACATACCTACTCCAAATCAGCCCACTTTCGGCCACCACAACAACATACAAATTCCATGGTTTTCATCCATTTCTACACATTACAACAACACCCAACATGCTAAATACAATTAGTTCTTTAGTCCTACACAACAACACACACACACACGGCCACAATACCATACACACGGCCAAGCCTCAACATGCAACCCTTCATGAATTTCATTCATTTCTACACCTTACAACATACATAAACTCCTATGAAACATGTAAATTAGATTGAACTTCACCTTTTTCCATTCAACTTCTACCTCGGCTAGGCTTGATGAATTGCAACAACGAATGGTTTTCTCCCTCCAACAACCACTCCATGTCGTAGAGGACCTTCCAATTGGTATGAAAGCTTGAAGAAAACAATCTTCATGATCAACCTTATGGGGCTGGTTCGGCCAGCCCCTCCTAGCCGTTTCTCTTTTTTTTTTTTTTTTTTCTTGAATCTTCTAGGACTTAAAATAATGAGGTGTGGTCTTCTTGGTCATCACACACACATATATAGATGATAATAATGGGGCACATGGCCAAGCACATGGCCGGCCATGCCCCTCCTTTTTCTCCTATTTTTTCTAGATTTTTCTTTTTCTTTCCCTCCAAGTTTCTTGAATTTTCTAAATAATAAAAGATGAATTCCATGCTCACTTAGACATCTTTTAATGACATGTATTATGCACCCATAGGGGCCATGGTCTACCCCATCTTGGACGGCCACAATGGCTATTGGCCATTTCATGGAAATTATTTTCCCAACTCTTAGCCTCCAATTTTTTTTGTTCTAAATTTACCCTTAACACTCCATACCACTAAAAGCAAATATGCAACTTTTACTTGAATCTAAGTCGAAAAGTAGCCTTGTCCATAACTTCCCGCCATTAACTCGGAATATTCAAACGTACAAAATGCGAGGTGTAACATCCTTCCCCCCTTTAGAACATTCGTCCTCGAATGTTTAACTAGTCTTGTAAGGTCTTCTAAGGGTCTTGGGGGGGGGGGGGGGGAGGGTTCCCTTATCACCACGGCATGCAATCTCTTCTATCGATTACGTTCCTCCTTCATTTCCTCTTCAGCCTCTCGAGTCGTCTCCCCCTCGTCGTTGTTTCGTCACACGAACTCGACCCTTATAATTATACCACAAGTACACGGGACTTTGCATATTATTAACAATACCTCCAACCGATCCCAATGTACAGGAATTACGGGGTGTAATACCTCTTTCCTCCTTGGGGAACAGTTATCCCCCCTTAGGGTTCGATTATCAGTTACTTAGTCCTATCTTAAAACATACGTCAGTCTCTTCTCGTTCTTACTTGATTCCTTCATTGCTTGCAATCCACTTTTTCCGCTTCCTTGCCTTCCTGTAATTGACCGGAATTTAGCTAACATTTTACTCTTATCCGAATCTTGTCTCCATTACTGTAGCCTTGACTTATCATGTCATAGCCATCTATCACCCTACAGTGCTCCCTTTTTCTTGTTCCTTTGCTCACATCTCCGATTTCCCATATTAACTGTTACACCTTGAAAATTTTTCCCTTAGCGTACGGAGAATAGACTAACGAGGGGTATGATGTATACGAGGTTTGGACAAGTAAACAATAGTGTTTGATGATCCTAATTAGGATTTCCAAAGGCATTCGGGTTAAGGAAAGAAAGTTGTTAAGAGAAGCGAGCCATATGTTGGGTATCGGGTAAGAACATCGAGTATGGAGCTAATGATGTGTGGATGATGCCCCAAGGAAGAGTTATAATGTCCCTTAGAATGGTATTGAAGTGATGAACAAGTGTTAATAAGGTTCCACAAGGATCGGAGATCAAACGAGTCGACGAAACAACTCTCGGAAAACTGGGCAAACATACGGCCAGACATACTGGCCGTATAATATCTACGTACCGTATGTCCAGCCGTAGATCTAGCCCAGCAACTCTTGATTCACTAGACCAGATATACGGTCCAACATACGGCCAGTAGATTTTATACGGACCGTATGTTGGTCCGTATATGTCCATCGGGGCTGATCTTAATTTTATATAAGGGACCTTTCCTTTTCATTTCATTCATTTCATACTTCACCCCCACAACACAAGAAACCTCTAGAGAGTTCCATACACTTCAATCACAAGAAAACAAGAGAAATCAAGGATCAACAACAACAAATCAAGAGAACCAAGTAAAAGAAACTCCATCAAAGTCATACAAATCAAGAAAATCCCAAGAGAGAGAAAGTAGGGTTTTGGTGGAAAAGGTAAATTGTCATCCAAGGCTTATTCCTTCATCATCTAAGGTAAGTCTCATGAACTTTACATGCTATTTGAAGTATTATTGAGTTAAGATTCATGGATTGTAGTAGAGCACAACAAATGGGTCATTAAATGGATGAATATTGTCATTAGTGATTAGTAGTGAATTGAATCATGGAAATGAATATGTTGATGATATAAATGGGTTATAAATGACCTATAAAACATGAAATGAGTATTGGATACGAAAGAATGCGACGATGGATTTTTAGTCATAATTATGGAGAATTGGTATGAAATTATGAAATGCGAATAAGGCGAATGAATGACGATTGTTACTAGTGATATTATGACTGTTGGTAGGAGTGGTTGAGGGTTGATATGGAATATGGCGGAAAAGTAGTATAAACAAAGGAAACGCTGTCCGATTTACTTTAGCCTTAAGAAGTACGTTCTTGTAATTGATTAGCTAATGTTGATGCGAATCCTCTTGAAGGTAAAGACGCGAGCATTTAAAGAAGAACGAGCCAGCAATCGAATAGTTAAACGACAAAGGTATGTAAGGCTCAACCTTTCTTTCTAAGGCATGGTTCTATGGTATTTTTCCTCCTACCTTCCTATGATTTCTCTCTATATATATAAATGTGTCGGAAACGATGAGTCTACGCTATAAAGAGCTCATATGAGATGAAATGAAGAGTATGACATGAATATGATAATGAGCCAAGTCTAGAGATCCTAAAGTTACGGTACAAGATCCCTATAAAGTTAATGACCTTCATATGACTCCTCGCCATTGACCCTTGTTGATAAACTTATCTTGTGACGATTAGTCTATTCCCTTTCAAGGCATGATTTCCTCCGTCTCTACGAATCTCCTAAGTTCCGAAGAGCCGAGAGCCTAGGTTATAAATAGCCATACGAGAGAAAGATAAGAGATGTATTATAAGTCCGATGGAAATAACGACGAGCCCACGACTATAGGGAGCTACGCATGTATAAGATAAGGAAAAAGGGATAGGCACGGGCACGATAGTGGACGATGATTCCATTGGTGCTTTCTTGTGAACACTCACCTTAAAACGTTAGTCCCTTCAAGGTGAGATATGATGATCTGATTACTCCATAACGTAATCGGGGTTCCACGACCTTACGTCGCCCCGACATGACTACAGACGCCTATGAGCCCCGATGTATGATGTGATGATATATGCATGTATGTACGTACGTAATAATATTAATCTATGATATGGCCACGATATGCTTATAAGTCAATCAATAGTTGTACGCTATGATATGTATGTTGGTGCTAGCCTATAATGTATCTATGAAATGTACGATGACAAGTATATAGTATGTACGTATGTATATGTGCCTTGATGACGTTAAACTAAGATCAAACCACGATATATCTAAGAATTATATGTTATGAATGATGATGAATGTATGATGCGTGTGACCATGCGATTCCACCGCACCTAATTGGCCGGGCATGTCACCGCTACGGCGGGCTGCTATGATTCCACCGCACCTAATTGGCCGGACATGTCACCGCTACGGCGGGCTGCTATGATTCCACCGTGCCTAATTGGGCAGACATGTCACCGCCAGTGGGCTGCGTGCGACCACACCGTACCGAAAAAAGGGGCGGACATGTCACCACTGGTGGGCTGCATACGATGGGTACCCGGGCGTGAACTGATGATGATGATGTGTGTATGGTGTGATAATGTATGTATGATATGGTAATGCATGTATGCTGAGATGATGTATATATGTATATGATGTGGAAATGCGTGTACGATATAATGATGCTTATACGACAGGGTAGCTTATATGACATGCTATGTGTAATATATGTATAGGGTGTGTCTAGTCGAAGGTTATATCCTCATCCTGTGCCTTTATGACTTCCCTATTATATTTATTTCACTCATGCCTTACATACTCAGTACAATATTCGTACTGACGTCCTTTTCTTTGGACGCTGTGTTCATGCCCACAGGTAGACAGCGAGACGGTGCAGGGCCGTAGGAGTTATCAGCGGATTTACAGAAGCCCTCCTCTACTCCGGAGGTGCTATTTTGAGTCATCATTTTTGTGTATATATTTTGAGCATGACGGGATCCTGTCCCGTCCATATGTTTAGTACTCTAGCAGAGGCTCGTAGATACGTATGCGTGGGTAGTATGGTCCCATAGACTTCATGTGTATGTAAGTATATGCATATTATTATTTTGATAGCCTAAAGGGCCTATGTTTATATAAGTAAATATGTTCTAAATGAAAATCGTTTTCTATGATTATTAATAATAAGATTGTGAAGGAAGGCAGGATAAGACATAGAATGAGTGGTGCTCGGTGGTCAGCCTCGGGTACCAGTCGCGGCCCGTAGTTTGGGTCGTGACATTAACGGTCCTTTCGTCAGTATTTATTCCTTGTTAGCTTTCCGGTACGGACTCCTTATAATTGTAGTCGGGTATAGCTTCCTGCTGACAATTCATACAGTTCCATAGCATATACTTTCATATTCAAGTCACTTAGTGGTCTATAAACCTTTTCCTAACACCCAGTGGATTCCTTTATTCCATTCATGAGAGTGGCATACTCTCCTTCTCCAAATTTCCATTCGTGAGAACAGTATTTCCTCTTTTCTCTAAAAATTTTCAGGCCGCTCGTCGCTGTTCTTTCTACTTCCACTGTCACTGTTATTCTAAGTGTCTCCTTGAGTCCGCTACCTCGAAAGTCTCTCTCGCTCTTTACTCTCCTGTCACTCATTATGTTGCACTCTCGAAGAATATGCGAAGGTATTCTAATTAGTCCAAGGAATGCCTCGCCGCTTTACTAGTCCTTATGTTCTACCCCGTCTTCTCTTCTCTTATCCGTCTGTGCGTATGGAAACAAAAGTCCTTCATTCAACCATAACCATGCCTCGTCTGGCCTCCGCACTAACTTCATTTTAGTAATTGGCTTAGACCATCGTTACATCTTTTCGAAATACAACTCATACATATACATACCGTAGCACATTCTCACATCATAACTTATCATATGAGCTAACATTATCCGATGTGGGATTCGCCTAAACCAATGTGGGATTTTGCCTCATCATTGGGTTTGCCCCACCACTGGGTTTGAAACCAACTGATCATATCATCATATATCATATCAAATCATCATATATCATATCGGACTTCGTATCACATCATATTTCGAAATACATATCATACATATATACACATGCCGGCCGAATGGGCTCGGCGAACCGGACACATCATACACCATAATCCATACATGGTTCCCGGCCAAAAGGGGCTCGGCGAACCGGATACATCATCCTCCGAAAAACACATCATTTACGAACCGAGAAACTATACGCACACAAATACCTATTACTGACTCAACAGAATGATCAAACAAGCCCTCATTTAAAAACCAAAACAGTAATCAAATCAAGTTTCCTCCGAACGTTGCTCGGAACATATCAAAGCCATCCGGTTACGTACCGTGAAAGTTACGGACATTTGTAGACATAAGATCCTTTCGGAACAAACCGTATACATAGCATCTCAAATCCAATCGTATCAAAGACATACGGTCCATAGCTTGACCACATTAAGGATGCGAACATCAAGAAGCAATTATGAATCACAAACATGCTCGGATTTTAAGAATAGAATTACCCCCAAGGCTCATAACATATCACAACTTACTTGCGTCTAGGACATGCCAAAAGGAAAGAAGGATAAGCTTTACATACCAATACCTACAGGTGGCATCACTGTCCTTGCGCACTCATATAAAATATGTTCAACCTTAAACATGGTTCTTCCGTGCTCTGGCTTATTCCGCTCTATACATCTTGTTCATACTGGAGTTTGCTCGTCCTGTGTTGTCATATTCCTTTCCCTTCCTTGGTCACCCTTAACTTCCTCATTTCCTACCGTAAGGGTTTCTTACTCCCACTCCTTATCACTTACAAGTTGCAATAGCATTAACGAACAACTTTATAGCTAACATCTTGGCCCTTAATCTAGCATAGCGTCGCTATCCTTCGTGTTTTCTCTTAAGTTGTTCCATATCATCTTCTTATCATACTCTTATCCTCATACGCATCCACTTCCTAGCGTTATGTCATTCAAAGTCTCTGCAAAAACTTCTCACACCGCCTTAAATACCATCCTAACTTTCATCCACTTATTACTGGTTTTCCGATCGTACTAGTTTATTTCAGTAAAGGGTCTCATTTGTAGCTCGGTGTCACACCCCGACCTTACTAGGGTGTGATGGGCACCCGACCCTCCTCAGAGTCGAGCGAACCCTTAAACGTCCACGTAATAAAACCTGCCATTTCGAAAATTTCTAAGAAGAAAACATGGAACTTTTCAAACACCAATCATTATCCGGAAATACAACTCTTTTAACATTTACAATCTATTCGCACTTCCCGACGCACTATCCACAGATAACACCGTCTCGCAAAGTCTCTAACATATGCTAAAAACCATGACACGAACACTTTGACTCGGCAACACTCCGAACCGAGGTGGAGCTCGCCAATCTGCGCGGGACAACTTCTAACAAGTCTTCTCTTCATCCGGTGTACTCGCGTGGCATGAAACGCCCCCGAAGAAGGAGGGTCGTTTAAGTGACGAATATGTCCGAGTATGTGAAGCATTACTAAAGCGTAAATCGAAAAATACGACAAAAAGCAAGTTTAGGTCACCCGACATGAATTAGATATTTAAATAAAATAGTCCCTTGGACGGCCGCTTCCGGCCTAACAATAATAATGGTGGCCCCTTTCGAGTTTAATGCTCCGCATGATGATAATGATGATAATAATAATAATAATAATAATAATAATAATAATAATAATAATAATAGTAGTAATAATAATATCAATCCCCCGGTGCGCTTCGGTCCGGGATTGTCTATCCCGGCCCCATCGGACATTGCGGTCCCGACGTAAAATGATGGCCCGTCTTTCGGGCATGCCGGTCCGACATACGTCTATCCCGGCCCCATCGGACATGCCGGCCCCGCATCCCAGCCCCTTATCGGGCATGTCACTCGCGGCATACGGCTACCCCGGCCCCATCGGGCATGCCACTCGCGACATAATACTAATCCTAGTTTTGTTCGGCATATTAATAATAGTAATAATAATAATAAAATATCGCACCCCTTTCGGAGTGGTTTTTAAAAAGTTTTATAAAATATCACACTCCCGCCCGGAGTGGTTTTGTACGCACCCCTTCGGAGTGGTTTTAGAAAAAGCCCTAGAAAATAATATATCACACCCCCTTCGGGGTGGTTTTAAGAAAGCTTTAGAAAATAATATATCACACCCCCTTCGGAGCGGTTTTGAAAAGTTTAAATAATAAAATATCACTTAATGGAGTCATCTATGAAGTTTCAAGGCAGTTCGATCACATTCCTGCAAGTTACGGACGTTTGAACATTTTCCAACAAAATATCAAGATTCTAGTTCAATCGCACTGAATGAATAGTGCTCCATTTCCGAGTTGGATTTCGATGAACGAATAACCCCCGAGGCTCAAATTCAAGCCTAATCCACCTAAGACATGCCAAAAGAAGGAGAGGGATAGCTTCACATACCTTTCGGACGCCTTATGCTCGTTCAATCTCGAATCCCGTTTCGCCTAGAATCTGCAAATGGTCACATTTACCAGTTACTATTCATGAGACTTTCAATCTTCAACCTTAGCCAATACTTGTCTACCGAAATTTCGGCAGCATTTCCCCTGTAAACACACCATCCCGAGGATATGGCTCGGCCCAAATATCAACAACAATCCGAGAATGGAACTCGGCCATAACAGCAACAACCAACCCAATAACAACGTCAACAACAACAACAATCGAATTAAAACGCATTATAACATAAATAGTCTCCCTTCCAAATAATGCAACAACTTCCAATCCAACCTTGCACTTACAAATCAATATCAATATTTTCATGTCCATATACTAATTTAGGATTATTCAAACATAGGCCAAGAATATTCCAAGCCATATATCCAATATACAACAAATTCCATATTCCATCCAAAGTTCCTACTTATGCAACAAAACCATCACAACACATTTTCTACTTACAAATTCATAATTCACAACAACAATCCACATCTTAACAACCTCATTTTCATAGTATCATAAAACCACATTATGATGACATAATTTCCTACAACCAATTTCCATGTCAACTCAACCCATTTCATCTTCATTTACATTATAAGGATCGTCACAACACAACTAACATATTTAACAAAATTAGTCTATTCCCATACATCACACTTGCCATACTCTATATTTCCAAATCCAACCAATTTCATTCAACTTTCATCTCCAATATAAAGTCTATCATGACCACAACTAGAACACTTACATACAATTCAACTCATCTCATCTATACAACATTACACACACACGGCTACATGCACACATGCACACCCAACATGTAAACTTCCATATTTCCATACTTTCTACTCATTTCTACATTCCATAACATAAACAAAACCTTCATAACATAAAAAGGAAGATGAATTCTTACCCTTTTCCAATTATCTTCTTTCTTGACTTGAACTTGTAGCTTGCAAGAATAGTTGCTTTTCTTGCTCCAATGGCTACTTCACCTTCCTAGGGACCTTCCGATTAGTAGAAAATAATTTTTGAACAAATTTTTCCCAAGATTTTTCCTCCACCAAACATGGCCGAATAGGCCCTCATTTTTTTCTTCTCTTCTTTTTTTCAAATTGTCTTGAACTCTCTAAGGGAATATGAGAAATATATCCTATTTATCCTTCTTTTCCCACCATTCCTCCTTATTTATTTTTAAGTCCCTCAAATAAAAGTTATGGACACATATATCTTCTCCCTTTTTCTTGAAACTTCTTGAAATTCCCAAGTATAAAAGATGACAAAAATGTGTTCCATAAGTCATATTTTGACTTATTTATTAAGATTCCATATGGGCCCACTTGGCCTATTATTTCATGAATTCCAAGTTTTCCAAAATTAACCTTTAACCCCAAATTTTCCTTTTTGCCCTTAACCTTTCTCAATATTTCCGTACTACTAATATCCATAGATAATATTCATAACAACTTGTACATCGAAATAACTCTTGAAAGTGGTCTTGCCCTTAACTCGCCACGACTTCCTCGAAATATCCGAATGCATAAATTACGGGATATAACATCAGGCACCCATATCAAACACATTACTGTGTCGATTATTTCCAGCTCATCCTTGCATTTCTCTCACCTGCTTCCCCCCTTTAGGGGTGTGCTTATACCATTATCCGTTTATACTTCGCTTCATGTCCTTATTTCCAATCTCAATTAGACAGCACTCTTATTCCGACGTAAGCGTCCAAAGTCCTCTTGAAATGTTATCTTTATCTCAACTTACCTCGGGTATTTCCTTTGGTATCCCCTTATCATTTCTCCCACTTAGACCTATCCCTTATTCCGCACGCGAGGGATCTTATGTTACCTTTGTGTCACTCAGAACACACTTCTTCTACATAGTCCTTCTCTCGTTTTCAAAACGTACTCTATTCACTCACATTCATCCGTATCATCCCAGTCATTTTCTAACATTCGTTCTACTTCATTTCCCATATTTCTATAACTTGAGCTCTCCCGACACTTATGTCATTTATGGTACTCGTGTCCTTAGTTGCACACGTCATATCCTATTACTACACTGTTGTCCCACTTCTTTCTTATTTACTCTTTGCGTTAACTCTTTCTCCTTACCGGCCTAATCTGCCCTGTTCTACGCGTCCTCGTGAGATCCTTGGCCACTCCACATACTCTAATTTTTCTTAGACTACTCCAGTTTCTCATTTGCTTCTTACGTCTGAATTTGTAAAATTTTCAGAAAACTTCCCAGGGGGTCACCCATCCTGAAATTGCTCTCACGCCAGCACGCTTAACTTTGGAACTTTGATGGAATGCGACGCTTTAACGCTTTCCTGACTGCGTCTACCTCACCGCACGACCTTCTACAGATAATATTGAGTAAGTCAGAAACTTAACATATTCCCAAAACGCCCTCACGACACATCCTGGCAGCTATTAATACATTCCTATTCGTCACCATTCTTTTTCCTCCGTACTCTTGTCTTAATCGTATCACTTTATCCAAACCTATCAGTCCTTTCGAAGTCATCTCTTAATGTCACAAGTCATCTCTTAACACCACTAATCCGTTCCAAATTCCTTATTACCATATCCTTATCGGCCTCCTATTTGTTATTATCACCAACTCCTTGGTTAACTTACTCCTAGAGGGCAGCCACACTCGTGGCTCAGTCGACTCCCATCGTTATTATTAACACGACTCTTTCAAAACATATTCCAGACTTACATCTTACTCTCGTATTATTTCCGGAAAAATTTCGGCAGAGTTTCCTCTGTATTTCTTACTATTCCAAAACCTGCACGCAGGAAATACCAACAGTGCCTCACAGGGCCATCATCATATATACATATCATATCATATTGCATCGTATCATAGCCACACAGGGCTCTCAATATTCATAAAAGTCCGAAAATATTAGATTTACCTCATATGCTCAACACGGCTACACGTGTCACATTT
The DNA here is from genome assembly GCF_029784015.1 of Lycium ferocissimum. NCBI lineage: Eukaryota > Viridiplantae > Streptophyta > Magnoliopsida > Solanales > Solanaceae > Lycium > Lycium ferocissimum. Next base: position 13,147,152 of record NC_081343.1, on the reverse strand, counting down.
TCTTGCTTACCTTCCTTTTCGCCAACTTTGCGTTTCAATTGTATGCCAACACCTTACTTGACACATATCTTTCATACCTTGGCTTACCTGCATGCCTTGTAGTTTCCAACATCGCTAATCATTTTCTTCTGTCACTGCCCTTCTCCTGAAATCAAAAGTTAGTACCGGAAATCTCATTTCCTATAACTTGGCTCTATGGCACGATCTATGAGGTGAAAGAAGAGTAACCACCCTAAATGCCCCATAGCCTCCTGTTTATAAATGTGGCCGGCTTCACACCATAAACAGGACTCTACCGGACACGACTTTGCAGACAACCCCTAGGACGAACTGCTCTGATACCACTTTGTCACACCCTAATTTTCGTTGGGGCGTGATGGGCACCCGAACCTTACCTAGGGCCGAGCGAAGCCTCTGACTCTCGTGGCACTCATAATCATATTGGGCCCTCATCGCATAACATGAGCACATAATGAAAGCTTTTCAGGAACAAACTTGCTTTTCATCCTTTTCATCCTTTTCAAATCAAGTAAGACCTGTGATCGTATAAGACTCGTAGAATAATGCATCACAATACACCGGCTTATGGCGCCGCTTACAAAACTGACATACTACATACACGACATCATGTCGCAAAGTCTCTAACATGGAACATGAAACCATATCATAATGCTGCGCTCGGCAACACTCCGGAGAAAATGGAGCTCGCCAATCCCGCTGGGACATCTTTTGCTAATATCATCAACTCATCTGGGTGTACCTGCGCGGCATGAACGCAGCGTCCACAAGAAGGGACGTCAGTACAAGCAATGTACTGAGTATGTAAGGCATGAGTAAAACATTTTAGAGGATACAAAGCATGAGTAGTAACAAGACGAAAACATAGGGCATTTCATGAGATAAAGAGTAACCTGCACATCTGAGTGCCCTTTTTAGGCGGAACCATGCTTGTTTAGTGTTTACAGACGTGCCCGATCCGTATATATATATATATATATATATATATATATATATATATATATATATATATATATATATATATATATATATATATATATATATATTATTATATTAAGCCGCGGAACGTGCGGCCGATCCATATACATATTATATTGCGCGGAACATGCAGCCCGATCCATAACCACATATCCCGCGTCCGAGCATCCCGCGTCCGGGACGGTATCATGTCATATTATACCAACTGATCAGGTGGTTACGCGTATATAACGCTCTCTCCCTTTTCCATATTCCCCATATACATATGCATATATCATATTCATATATCATATGAGTAGCATGCGTGAGAGCCCAAATAAAGTCATGTATCCATCGGAGCGACATAAGGTCGGTAGCCTCCGATCATATTATGGATTAATCGTGGCCGCTTCGTCTCACTTTGGAGGAACGATTATTATAAGGTGAGACTGTCAATGAAGAATAACTTTACGAGGAAACATAAAACAGGATCATAAGGCATTAATTCATACACTTTAGAATCTGTAGAAATAGTCATCATTCATGAATAAAATTGAGAAATCAAGAAATAGCTCAGCATTCTCATATCGTCACTGAAATCATAGACTTGGAGCCTTTAAACATGGAATCATCATCATCATATTCATCGTAGGAAATACTCTCATTTTTGGCATCATCGTTGTCATTGTAAAACATATCCATCGTTGTTGTCATGGAAGCTTACGGAGTCATAAACCTCCGATTTGGAAAGATACAGACATTTCAGGATTCTTTCAAGAATAGGTCGTTAGAACCAACAAGGAAAGTCGCGGGGCCCACGGATGAGCATCAACCTGATCCGGGCCCGCCTATGAAAGTTAAAGATCATTACTCGTTATGAAATCTTCTACGTTGGTTTCGAAGCGATCCGAGCCCATCTGTGAAAGTTACGGGCGTTCGTAGTTTCGGACTCGCTTAGAAACAATATTCTTTTGAAAACAAAACTGTTATGGAAGCATTTATGAAATCGTAATCTAAGAACCATGCCTTTGAAAGAAAGGGACGAGCCTTAACATTCCTTAGCCGCTTCTTAAGCTAATCCAAACTTACGTCCCGACTTCTCCCGATCTACAATAACGTCATTAGGTATCAACCATTAGCCATAAGCACTTACATCCAATACCAAAGTAACACTTTGTCTACAAAATTTCGGCAAAGATTTCCCCTATAACTTCAACATCCCCGAGAATTTAACTCGGCCAAATCAACAACAACAAAACCAACAATCATAATAAAAATATCAATAATCAATTCAAAAAATGTTCAAGACATTCCAACCCAAATCTTACTTTGCCCGAAACTTTCAAATACCATAAGAACCATCACAATACATTTCTCTCTTCCGAATTCATAAGCTATATTAACAATTCCATATATTAGCAACATTATTTCCATCAACACAAGAACCTATATTAAAGTCATATTAATTTTCCAAAACAGCCCGCGACATTGCAACTTCAACATGAGTCATCAAACATTCATTTTACATCATGAAATTCACAACCACGACAAGCAAAATACTAGATAACATTAATTCCACATACCTACTCCAAATCAGCCCACTTTCGGCCACCACAACAACATACAAATTCCATGGTTTTCATCCATTTCTACAAATTACAACAACACCCAACATGCTAAATACAATTAGTTCTTTAGTCCTACACAACAACACACACACACACGGCCACAATACCATACACACGGCCAAGCCTCAACATGCAACCCTTCATGAATTTCATTCATTTCTACACCTTACAACATACATAAACTCCTATGAAACATGTAAATTAGATTGAACTTCACCTTTTTCCATTCAACTTCTACCTCGGCTAGGCTTGATGAATTGCAACAACGAATGGTTTTCTCCCTCCAACAACCACTCCATGTCGCAGGACCTTCCAATTGGTATGAAAGCTTGAAGAAAACAATCTTCATGATCAACCTTATGGGGCTGGTTCGGCCAGCCCCTCCTAGCCGTTTCTCTTTTTTTTTTTTTTTTTTCTTGAATCTTCTAGGACTTAAAATAATGAGGTGTGGTCTTCTTGGTCATCACACACACATATATAGATGATAATAATGGGGCACATGCCCCGAAGCACATGGCCGGCCATGCCCCTCCTTTTTCTCCTATTTTTTCTAGATTTTTCTTTTTCTTTCCCTCCAAGTTTCTTGAATTTTCTAAATAATAAAAGATGAATTCCATGCTCACTTAGTCATCTTTTAATCTCATGTATTATGCACCCATGTGGGCCATGGTCTACCCCATCTTGGACGGCCACAATGGCTATTGGCCATTTCATGGAAATTATTTTCCCAACTTTTAGCCTCCAATTTTTTTTGTTCCAAATTTACCCTTAACACTCCATACCACTAAAAGCGAATATGCAACTTTTACTTGAATCTAAGTCGAAAAGTAGCCTTGTCCATAACTTCCCGCCATTAACTCGGAATATTCAAATGTACAAAATGCGAGGTGTAACAAGGTGCGGGTACGGGAGGCAGACATTCCTAAGACAACATTCAGGACCCGGTATGGGCATTATGAATTCAGAGTTATGTCTTTTGGGCTGACGAATGCTCCAGCGGTATTCATGGATCTTATGAATCGGTATTCAGTACTGTTCTTGGATATGTTCGTGATCGTATTTATTGATGATATTCCGGTTTATTCTCGATCCGAAGAATAGCACGCGGATCATCCGAGAACGATACTGGGGTACTTCGCATCGAAATTATATGCAAAATTTTCTAAATGTGAATTCTCGGGGCATCGCCGTGGCATTCTTTGGGACATATTATTGGAGCTGACGGCATTCGAGTGGATACCCAGAAGATCGAAGCCGTGAAGAATTGGCCCCGGCCTACAACGCCGACAGAGGTACGTAGCTTCCTGGGATTCGCTGGTTATTACAAAAGATTTGTGGAGAAATTCGCTTCAATATCAGCGCCTTTAACAAGGCTAACTCAGAAGGGGAGCCAAATTCCAATGAGATGCACGTGACGAAGCTTCAGTTCTTGAAGGAAAAATTGACTACGGCTCCGATTCGACACTTCTGAAGGACGGACGGATATGTTATTTATTGTGATGCTTGGTGTTGGGTAGGTTGCGTATTAATGCGGCACGCAGCTGATGATAACTATGCTTCACGGCGGCTCAAAAGCACGAAAGAATTATCCAGCTCCTTGATCTAGAGCTCGCGACGGTAAATTCATGCCACGAATGGAGACATTATTTTTTAAAGGGGTTCAT
>NC_081343.1:13120063-13142785 GCF_029784015.1 Lycium ferocissimum | reverse complement strand
AATAAAACAAGCCTAATAAAACGAACCTAACAAGACACTAATAAAAAACGAGGGGAACATTATTCGAGGGGAACATGACAACCATGTGACCGTGGGGTCCGCTTTTGTCTTTCTTGTAAGCACGTCAGTAAGCTTTATTCGACGAAGCGGTGGAGTCGACGGCGGAGTTGTGTATCCTTCCTCTATCCACCATTCTGGTCCATGTTTTTGCTTGAATTTTTCTTTGTTTTCCAGACTTCTTTTTCGCGACCTTGTGTAGTAGTATTTCCTGTTGGATGGCCCTATCATCTCTGGATCTATTTTTGTTGAATCTTGAGATGGAAAATCCAACCTTATCTTTGTGATAGCCTGAGTGACTTCATCTCTGATTATTTCATACGGCACTCGGTGCTCCTTTGCTACTTCTCGAACTTTTTCCCAATGGGGATGGTTATCAGTGTAATTCCATTGAGCCCATTCTTTCGGCCATATCTCCTTTGGGATGCACTTATTTTGCTGGAAAATAATTCTCCGTGCTTCGCTGTATTCATCTTCTAAGGATAAGACAGAGACGGGGAATTCCCACCATAGTGAAATATCTGGTTGAGCATAGACCTTCCCATCAATTGTTATATCCCGCATTTTGCATAATCGGATATTCCGAGTGAATTGCGAAAAGTTAAGGACAAGGTTATATTTTTTTCGGTTTTGTTAAAAATGCATAAGTTGCATATTCATCTTTTTATTGGTATGGAGCATTAAAGGGCAAATTTGGAACAAGGAAAATGAGAGGCTAGGAGCTGCAAAAATTATTTCATGAAAAGGCCATAAATGGCCATGTGGCCGTGGGGTAGGAGTGGGTCCCACCCACATGTTGGCCAATTGTTTTAAGCCAAAAGGGGGCCATGTGTTCATTTCATATTTGTAGGGGCATGCATATATGTATATGTATAATTCATGACCATGCAAGACATATTCTTCATATATACACCTTAAGAAAAATCTAGAAAATTGGAGAGAAAATGAGAGGCATGTGACCGGCCATGAGCCTATACTTATATATATATATATATGTATAAGTGATGAAGACATAAGACACAATTCATTATTTTGCAATGTCTAGAGAATTCAAGAGAAAGAAAAAACAAGAGGAGACTTTCGGCCAAGGGGCTGGCCGAAAGTGATGTCCAAAAATTTGGTCATGGACAATTATTTTCTTCTAGTTTCCTTACTAATTGGAAGGTTCTCTACAACGTGGAATAGTTGTTGGAACAAGAAAATCACTAGTTCTTGCGAAACAAATTCTAGCCGTGTGGAGAAGTTGATTGGAAAAGGTGAGGTTTAACTTTCTTTACATGTTTTATATATGGTTGTGTGTGTTGTGGTATGTTGAGATGAATGAAGTCCATGAAATTATGGTGTGTTGTGTGTGTGGCCGTGTGTATGTGATGTTATATAGGAGTAAAGAACTACCTTACTTAGCATGTTTGGATTGTTGTATTATGGATAGTTGTGCATGTTGTAATGTGAAGGAATGGATAAAATTCATGAAATCATGGATGTGGGGGCTTGGCCGAATAGGTGTGTGTTATGTAGGAATGGTGAGTTAAATTTACTTGGTGTTGTAGTTGTTGTGGTTATGGAATATGTGATGAAAATGAAGGTTTGATGACTCAAATGGAAGTGGTAATTGGTTATGGGCTGATTTAGAACTTAAAGTGATTCTACTATAGTTTCTTGAATTTGTGGAAGTAATGTTGTATATGTGTGAATTATTGGTGTCATTGATGAATTTGGAAGAAAGATGTGTATTGTTGTTGTCCCTATGGAAATTGGTGGTTTGGGTTCCATGGCATATTGTTTGGAATGTTCTTAAATCTTGTTTGAATGGTTGCGGATTAGTAATTGAATATGTGAGCATTGGTATTGAAATGATCGTATGTAGTTTATTTGAATATAAATGAAATGTTGTCGAATTGTGTAGAAAGGAATTATTAATGTTAGAATGCGTTTTGAATCACTTATGGATATTGTTAGTATGGTTGTTGGTTTGGTTGTTGTTGATTTGGCTCGAGTTGAATTCGGGTCGTTGAATTTATAGGGGAGATGCCGCCCAAATTTCGTAGATAAAGTGACGACTTGGAATTGAGTTCTTCGATGCTTATGGCTAATGTTGGGCGTTTAATGACATTATTATAGATCGTGAGAAGCTGAGACGTAATTTTGGATTAGCTTAGAGGGCGGCCAAGGTATGTAAAGCTTAACTCTTCTTTCTTTGGCATGTCCTAGTGATAAGTAGGCTATGACAAGAGCCTCGAGGTAACTCCATTCTTGCGATCCGGGTATGTCTACGATTCTTATTCACTCCTTGACCTCCGCACTCTTAATGGAGTCGAGCCGTGGTCTTTATGTCTTTGATATGATTGGATTTAAAATGTTGTATAAACGGTTTTGTTCCTAAAGGATCCTATGTCCAAAAATGTCTGTAACTTTCGTAGACAGAACCGGATCGCCTCGATATGCTCGTAGGAGGTTCTGTAGCGTATTATGACTATAATTTCATAGGCAGGCTCGGATTGGTTGGATACTTGTCCGTGGGCCCGCGAGACTTTCCTTTGTATAGTTCTGCCGACTTTTGGAAAGAACTTAAAATGACTATCACCCCGACCCCCGAGTATGATCACTTACTTATCTGTTAAATCTGTAATGAGGATTTGTATGTATATATGATGTTGATACGTAACTATGATGGCTAAAATTCTATTTGATATGTTACCGAGAAACATTCGGGAGAAACTGGATTTGACTATGACTATTGGCTTGGTTTTTAAATGATAGTCTGTTTTGATTGTTCTATGGAATCTGTGTAAATGTATGAAATTTCACATAGATCCCACGAATCTGCTCGTGCCTACTATTGTTACATCCTTCGCCGAGTCCCAGGCCGGTTGTTATCGTGCGCACAATCCAAAGTATGATGAGTTTCCGAAGTATGATGAGTTTCTGATATGATATGATATGTTTCCGAAGTATGATGTGTCCGGTACGCCGAGCCCCTCTTGGCCGGGTACCGTGTATATATGATATGATGTTATGATGTGTGACGGAGATACGGAGATATGAAACTTCCGAAGTATGATGAGTTGTGGCGCCCGAGGCAGGAGGGGCGACCACGTTCTGTCCGCCGGGTCCTATTACGGGCCGCATAGGGTATGTGATATGACAATATGATGACATGATAATTTGATAATGTGATAATCTGATAATATGATAATCTGATGATATGATAATCTGGTGATATGATAATCTGATGAGGTGATAATCTGATGATATGATAATATGATGGCATGGTATGATATGATGATTCTGTTCACCGAGCCCCTCACTGGAGGGACGGGACACGTTATATGTGCATTCGTATACGATGATTAACTACTTATGACACTCAATCCCATTATGGGTCGGATATGACACATGATATCGGTATGTACGATTTGTAACTCAGGAGAAGCATTTGAGCATCCTGACTATCACATTTGTCTTCTGTGCCTCTTATGTATGATTTGTATTTCCGACGCACGCACTTTGCTATTTTTGACCACCATGCTCACTTTCTGTACTCCTTATTCAGTATGATCCTGTTTACTGTATTCCATGCTTTACATACTCAGTACATATTCCGTACTGACCCCCTTTCTTCGGGGGCTGCGTTTCATGCCGCGCAGGTACACACAGATTAGTAGAAGATGTTCCAGCTGGATTGGCGAGCTCCATTTCTCCGGAGTGCTGCCGCGTCAGCGTGCCTGTGCTATGATATCTGGAGTCATGTTAGAGACTTTGCAGACAGGGTCGTGTACGTAGTATGTCGGTATGTAAGCGGCTCTATAAGCCGATGTATCGTTATGCATTATATTACAGATTCTATATGTATACGGTTTTTAATTGACTTGAAAAAGATGAAAAATATATTTCTTTGAGAGCTTTCATTATGCATTCATGTTATGACTTATGGGCCCAGTAAGTTTATGAGTATAGCGAGAGTCAGAGGGTTCGGCCGCCCCAAGTAAGGGTCGGTGCCCATCACGCCCTATCAAAAATTAGGTGTGACAAATTTGTATCGAGCACCGTCCTAGGGGTTGTCTGCAAAGTCGTGTCTGGTAGAGTCCTGGTTATGGTGTGAAGCCGGCCACATTTATAAGCAGGAGGCTACGGGGCATCTAGGGTGGTTACTCTTCTTTCACCTCCTAGATCGTGCCATAGAGCCGATGTTATATCTCGCATTTTGTACGTCGGAATATTTTTAAGTTGGTTGCGAAAGGTCGTGGACAAGGCTATCTTCCGACTTTGTTGTAAGGCATAAGTCGCTTATGATTTCATTGGATGGAGATATTAAGGAAAATTTGGGGTAAAAGCGAAATTATGGAAACTAATATTTCATGAAATATGGGACCAAAAATGAATTATGGGAAAGTAGACATTTCATGAAAATTTTAGGGCCAAAAGTGAAGTTTTGGAAATTTTATTTCATGAAAAAAAAATGGCCATGTGGCCTTGTATGTGACATGTGGGCCATAGGCCACATGTATTAATTATAAATGTATATATAAGATGACAACTTAGTCATTTTCATCAATTGACCTCCTAGAAATTTCAAGAAATATGGAGAGAAAAAAAAAAAAGAAGGAGACATGGCCAAGAGCGGCTGGCCGAACCAGCCCCATAAAGTGATCATGAGAAATTGTTTTCTTCAAGCTTTCATATCAATTGGAAGGTCCTCGTCGACATGGAAGGGTTGTTGGAGCAAGAAAAACATCCGTTGGTGCGATTGGGGAGCCTAGCCGAGTGAAGAAATTCAATGGAAAAGGTGAGGTTTAATCTTCCTTACATGTCTTATGGATGACTTGTACATGTTGTGGTATGTAGAAACGAATGAAAATCACGAAATTTGGGGTGTTGTTGTTGTGGCCGTGACTTGTGCCATATGTTGTAGGAATAACGAATTAATGTTATTTAGTATTTTGGTTGTTATTGTTATGGATTATGTGATGTAGAAATGAATGAAATGCATGAAAGTATGATGTTGAAGTTGTAGTCGTGTATGTTGTTGTTGTGGCCAAAAATGGGCTGATTTGGTGTAGGCATGTGGGGCTAATGTGATGTAGTATTTTGGTTGTCGTCGTTGTGAATTCTATGATGTAAAATGAAGTTTTAATGATCCAAGTTGGAGTCATAATCGTGTGGGCTGAATTGGACGATAATGTGACATTGATAAGGTTTCTTGAATGTATGAAAATGAAGTTGTAAACGCATGTATTGTTGACATAATTTATGAATGTGGAAGAAAGAAAGGTGTTGGTAATGTTCTTGTTGAATTGGAAAGGTTTCGGGTGGAGTAGTGTATTGTTTGAAGTATTTTGAATATTTTGCGGATTGTTTAAAGCGCTCTTGAATCTTGTGTGAATGGTTTGGATTGGTATTTGAATATGCGATCGTCGATATTAGTTTGAATATATGAGGTTGAATTGAATATATATGAATGCCGTCGAATTATGTAGAAAGGAATTATTAATGTTGGACTGCGTTTGGAATTGCTTATTGATATTGTTGATGTGGTTGTTGGTATTGTTGTTGGATAATTGGCCGAGTTGCATTCTCGGGGTTGATGAATTTATAGGGGAGATGCTGCCAAAATTTTTGTAGACAAAATGTTAATTTGGAATTGGATTCTCAAGTGTTATGGCTAATGTTTGATAACCTAACGACATTATTGTAGATCGTGAGAAGTCGAGACGCAAGTTCGGATTAGCTTAGGAAGCGACTAAGGTATGTAAAGCTCAACCTTTCCTTCTTTGGCATGTCTTAGTGAAAAGTAAGTTATGACACGTACTCCGAGGTAATTCTACTCTTGCGGTCCGAGCATGTTTATGATCCATATTTGATTCTTGATATTCATACTCTTAATGTAGTCAAATTATGGTCGTTATGTTTTCGCATGAATGGATTTCAAAGATTGCATAAAAGTTGTTTTCAAAAAGAGTTTGTTTCCTAAACGATTCCGAAACTACGAGCTGTCACGACCCGAACTACGGGCCGCGACGGGCATCCGGGGCTAATCACCGAATACCGCTCATGCTATTATCTATATGCTCTCATTCACAATGCTTGTCCAATTTCATAAAAATATCTCATCACTTAAAACATAATCACTTTGATAAACATAAGCTTTTCGGTTAACAAAAGATATTTATACATATACGTACATATACACGAATATACGTGAAGACCCTGGGACCATGCTTCCCACACATGCGTATCTACGAGCCTCTACTAGAGTACTAAACATATGGACGGGACAGGACCCGTCATGCCCAAAATATATACACAAAAATGATGACTCAAAATAGCACCTCCGGAGTAGAGGAGGGCTTCTGTAAATCTGCTGATAACTCCTACGGCCCTGCACCGTCTCGCTGTCTACCTGTGGGCATGAACACAGCGTCCAAAGAAAAGGACGTCAGTACGAATATTGTACTGAGTGTGTAAGGCATGAGTGAAATAAATATAATAGGGAAGTCATAAAGGCATAGGACGAGGATATAACCTTCGACTAGACACAACCTATACATATATTACACATAGCATGTCATATAAGCTACCCTGTTGTATAAGCATCATTCTATCGTACACGCATTTCCACATCATATACATATATACATCATCTCAGCATACATGCATTACCATATCATACATACATTATCACACCATACACACATCATCATCATCATCAGTTCACGCCCGGGTACCCATCGTATGCAGCCCACCAGTGGTGACATGTCCGCCCTCTTCTCGGTACGGTGTGGTCGCACGCAGCCCACTGGTGGTGACATGTCCGCCCAATTAGGCACGGTGGAATCATAGCAGCCCGCCGTAGCGGTGACATGTCCGGCCAGTTAGGTGCGGTGGAATCATAGCAGCCCGCCGTAGCGGTGACATGTCCGGCCAATTAGGTGCGGTGGAATCATAGCAGCCCGCCGTAGCGGTGACATGTCCGCCCAATTAGGCACGGTGGAATCATATGGTCACACGCATCATACATTCATCATCATTCATAACATATAATTCATAGATATATCGTGGTTTGATCTTAGTTTAACGTCATCAAGGCACATATACATACGTACATACTATATACTTGTCATCGTACATTTCATAGATACATTATGGGCTAGCACCAACATACATATCATAACTGGGCAACTATTGATTGACTTATAAGCATATCGTGGCCATATCATAGATTAGTATTATTACGTACATACATACATGCATATATCATCACATCATACATTGGAACTCATAAGCGTCTATAGTCATGTCGGGGTGACGTAAGGTCGTGGAACCCCGATCACATTATGGAGTAATCAGATCATCGTATCTCACCTTGAAGGGACTAGCATTTTAAGGTGAGTGTACCTAGGAAGAGGCATCAATGGGATCATACTTAGAGTCACTCACTCCATGGCGTCATTCGTTACTCTAGGACTCTTTAGATCTAACTCACCATCGTCACTTACTATGGCCGAGCCCTATCTCTCTTCTTTACCTTATACATGCGTAGCTCCCTATAGTCATGGGCTCGTCGTCATTACCATCGGACTTATAATACATCTCTTATCTTTCTCTCGTATGGCTATTTATAACCTAGGCTCTCGGCTCTTCGGAATTTAGGAGATTCGTAGAGACGGAGGAAAATCATGCCTTGAAAGGGAATAGACTAATCGTCATAGGATAAGTTTATCAACAAGGGTCAATGGCGAGGAGTCATATGAAGGTCATTAACTTTATAGGGATCTTGTACCGTAACTTTAGGATCTCTAGACTCGGCTCATTATCACATTCATGTCATACTCTTCATTTCATCTCATATGAGCTCTTTATAGCGTAGACTCATCATTTCCGACACATCTATATATAGCGAGAGAAATCATAGGGAGGTAGGAGGAAACATACCATAGAACCATGCCTTAGAAAGAAAGGTTGAGCCTTAAATACCTTTGTCGTTTAACTATTCGATTGCTGGCTCGTTCTTCTTTAACTGCTCGCGTCTTTACCTTCAAGAGGATTCGCATCAACATTAGCTAATCAATTACAGGAACGTACTTCTTAAGGCTAAAGTAAATCGGACAGCGTTTCCTTTGTTTATACTACTTTTCCGCCATATTCCATATCAACCCTCAACCACTCCTACCAACAGTCATAATATCACTAGTAACAATCATCATTCATTCGCCTTATTCGCATTTCATAATTTCATACCAATTCTCCATAATTATGACTAAAAATCCATCATCGCATTCTTTTGTATCCAATACTCATTTCATTTTTTATAGGTCATTTATAACCCATTTATATCATTAACATATTCATTTCCATGATTCAATTCACTACTAATCACTAATGACAATATTCATCCATTTAATGACCCATTTGTTGTGCTCTTCTACAATCCATGAATCTTAACTCAATAATACTTCAAATAGCATGTAAAGTTCATGAGACTTACCTTAGATAATGAAGGAATAAGCCTTGGATGATAATTCACCTTTTCCACCAAAACCCTACTTTCTCTCTCTTGGGATTTTCTTGATTTGTATGACTTTGATGGAGTTTCTTTTACTTGGTTCTCTTGATTTGTTGTTGTTGATCCTTGATTTCTCTTGTTTTCTTATGATTGAAGTGTATGGAACTCTCTAGAGGCTTCTTGTGTTGTGGGGGTGAAGTATGAAATGAATGAAATGAAAAGGAAAGGTCCCTTATATAAAATTAAGATTTGCTTCCCGATGGACATATACGGACCAACATACGGTCCGTATAAAATCTCGTCGTATGTTGGACCGTATATCTGGTGAATTATGAATCAAGAGTTGCTGGGCTGGATCTACGGCTGACATACGGTCCGTAGATATTATCGGCCATTATGTCCGGCCGTATGTTTGCCTGGGCTTTTCCGAGAGTTGTTTCGTCGACTCATTTGATCTCCGATCCTTGTGGAACCTTCTTAACACTTGTTCATCACTTCAATACCATTCTAAGGGATGTATAACTCTTCCTTGGGGCATCATCCACACATCATTAGCTCCATACTCAAGTTCTATACCCGATACCCAACATATGGCTCGCTTCTCTTAAGCACTTTCTTTCCTTAACCCGAATGCCTTTGGAAATCCTAATTAGGATCATCAAACACTATTGTTTACTTGTCCAAACCTCGTATACATCATACCCCTCGTTAGTCTTGTTATGCCCTGCGTTTTCAGAGCATGAGTTTGACATGTACCTCATCGTAGTAATGGGATGTTTTGAAAGGCACAAGCCATGGAGAGTACGTAACGACGAATAGAAAGGGTGAATTACGATCTCGTAAGTCGTAATCGGGAAAGAATATTTTGAAACACGGTAACATGACCATTATTAGTGTAATAAGTGATAAATATCATGTATGGAGAATTTTGGAATATTTCGAGATTGAGCAAATTGAAGAAAATAAGTTCGACGAAAATTTGAGAAACACGGATGGATTTTAGTCAACTTTGGAGGCGCATATCTCATAGTATATGTGGAGTTTTAAGGTGTTTCAAAATCCTAAAATGAAGTTCGTCGAGTCTAGTTTGTAATGCAACAAACCGTTCATTGATAGGACATCGGAGTAGAGAATTATAGACGTTACAAACTGAAAGGTCGACGCAGAAACAGCATTTCCGCGGTACCGCTACAGTACCGCTACAGTACTGTAGCTACAGTGAAACCGACTTCAGCAGTCCGTTTTAAGGGACAAAAATCTCATTTTTTTCAGCCAAAGTTCCAAAAATTTCCAGAAAATTCAGCACAAAAAAGGGAGCAAATATACCTCACAAAATGAGGATTTTGAGTGAAATTTCAAGTAATGAAGTACCAATCGAAGTCCGGGCAGCGCATAGTCACGAATATAATTTCATTTGGAATTAGAGGAGCATGGGAACAAGAAAATGTTGAAGAAGGTAAGTTTTAATCCTCTTTTCACATGTTATGGATGGTTTATATGTGTTGTAGTGTGAGAAAATGGATGAAAAATCATGGAATTTGTGTGTTTGAAGGGCTTCCGAAAATGGACTGTTTTGTTTGGCAAAGAATGAACAAATTTTATTTAGTATGTTTTGGTTGTTGTTGTATGGATTTTATGATGAAAATGATGGTTTAATGATTTAAATGGAAGTTGGAATCGTTTGTAGGTTGTGGGAGAAGCTAATGTAATTTTAATATAGTTTCTTGAATTTATGGGATTAATGTTGTTAAAGTATGGATTGTTAGTATGGTTTATGAATTTGGAAGAAAAGAAATGTGTTGTTGATGTTTTCTTGAACTTGGAGTGCTTCGGGTGGCATTTTGTATGTTGAGTGGGCTGAATTGAATAATTTGTGAATTGTCCGAAGTGTTCTTGAAATCTTGTTTGAATGATTTGGATTAGTACTTGGACATGTGATCGTCGATGTTGGTTCGAACATATGTAGTTGAATTGAATATAAAAGAATGTCGTCGAATTATGTAGAAAGGAGTTATAAATGTTAGAATGCGTTTGAGATTGATTATTAATGTCGTTTATATGGTTATTGGCATGGTTGTTGACGATTTGGCCGAGTTAAATTCTCGGGGGCGTCCAAGTTATAGGGGAAGTGCTGCCCAAAATTCTGTAGAGAAAAAGTAGTGGTTTGGAATTGAATTCTTCGACGCTTATGGCTAATGTTCGATGCCTACTGATGTAATTGTAGATTTTGAGCAGCCGAGGTTTGAGTTTGGATTAGCCTAGGAAGCAAACCAGGTATGTGAAGCTTACCCTTCTTTTCTTTTTGGCATGTCTTAGACGGAATTAAGGTATAACATGATATGTACCTCGGGGGAAATTCCATTCGTAAATTTCGAATATATTTGTGATTCGTATTTGCTTTGATGTTGGCATCCTTAGTGTGGTTTGTATGTCTTGGATATGGCCCCAAGTTTGAAAGCCGATCTGCGTAAGCGATTCGTATAAGTTCCTTGATGTTCGTATCTTTAACGCGGTTGAGTTATGACCCTTATGTCTTTTGTAGGATTAAACTTTTAAGGTTTCAAAAGAGTTCTATTTTCAAAAGAATTTCGTTTTCAAAAGAGACTTGTTCCTAAACGACTTCGAAACTACGAACGTCCGTAACTTCGCATACGACCTCGAAACGCCCCAAAACATAATATGTAAGTTCATAAGACATCACTCTCCCCTACCCCTCGTAGTCGGGCTCGGACGGGGGTCGGCACCCGTCCGTGGGGCCCGCGGCCTTTCGATGCTACCTTTATGGATTTTTCGGAAAATTTGATATTTTCTTCACTATGATTATTTATTTATTTATTTATTTATCGTCGAGTTGGAAATAAGGGTTTTATGCCCATGATTTTGATACGTAACAACGGTTTTCGAAGTTCGGTTTGATATGTCCCGAGCGAGATTCGGAGAAAACTATGATTTTGGGTTTTCAAAAAAAAAAGGGGTTCGTTTTGATCATTCGGTTGAGTACGTGATGGTGTACGATATGTGTGTGGTTACTTACGATCGCTCGTGCGTTCGTGTTACCTCTTTCACCGGATTAGGGCCGGTATATGATCGTGCGCACTATGATATACTCGGTGTTATCTTGTGTTACGGTTCCCGAGACCTCGCCATAGGGGCCGGGTTCCGTTTATGGAGTTATCTTTGTGATATGGCTTATGATGTGTTGTGATGATGTGTTGTGTTCGGGGATACGGAGATTTGAAATCTTCGGTGTTATGGTTTTGTGTTGTGGCGCCGGATGGGGTGGCGACCACGTTCGTCCGCCGGGTCCTATGGCCGCATTTGATATGTGATAATGTATGATGCTATGATGAGTTTGATCACCGATGATGAGGCAAATCCCACATCGGTTAATGTCATTCCATGTGACAGATTATGATGCGTTCGGTATGAGTATGCATGATTTGTGTGTCAGATATAAGTACTTGGGTAGTTGGGTTATTACGACTTTACTTTCTGTACTTCCTACTTTGGTTATGGCCTCGTTTGATGTATGCTGTGCTTCACATGCTCAGTACATATTTCGTCGACCCCTTTCTTCGGAAACATGCGTTTCATGCCACGCGGTATTACGGATGAGTAGGTCTTGTTAGCGAGAAGATGCTCATTTGGATTAGCGAGCTCCAGTTTCCTTCGGAGTCTTTGCCCGTGTCGAGTGCTTTGTATGGTGTTCGAAGTTATGATAGAGACTTTGCGACGTGTCGAGTGTATGATATGTCGGGTCTGTTTTGTAAGCGGCTACGTAAGCCGGTGTGTTTGTATGCATTATGCTACCGATGTGTTTGGCAAGTGGCTATATAAGCCGAAGACGTTATGCCTTATATTACAGTTTTCATACGATTGAGAATTTTGTTTGGTTTAAAAAAAAAAAAAAAAAAAAAAAAAAAACGAAAGGCATGTTTGTTTTCTGAAAAATTTTCATTTCGTGCGTATGTTATGTTTTGTGGGCCCAGTATGGTTATGAGTGTTACGTTAGTCAGCGGGTTCGCTCGGCCCTAGGTAAGGGTCGGGTGCCCATCATACCCTATCGGAAATTAGGGTGTGACAAGTCTATTCTCCGTACGCTAAGGGAAAATTTTTCAAGGTGTAACATTCTTCCCCCCTTAAAAACATTCGTCCTCGAATGTTAAATCGTCGGGGATACCTCATAATACCACTTTTGTCACGACCCGAACTACGGGCCGCGACGGGCATCCGGGGCTAGCCACCGAATACCGCTCATGCTATTATCTATATGCTCTCATTCACAATGCTTGTCCAATTTCATAAAAATATCTCATCACTTAAAACATAATCACTTTGATAAACATAAGCTTTTCGGTTAACTAAAGATATTTATACATATACGTACATATACACGAATATACGTGAAGACCACAGGACCACACTTCCCGCGTATCTTTATCTACTCAAGTACCTAAACATATGGACGGGACGGGGACCCCGTCATGCCCAAAATATATACACAAAAATGATGACTCAAAATAGCACCTCCGGAGTAGAGGAGAACCTTCCACGTAAATCCGGCCGATAACTCCTACACCTGCACCGTCTCTCGTCTACATGTGGGCATGAACACAGCGTCCAAAGAAAAGGACGTCAGTAAGAATATTGTACTGAGTATGTAAGGCATGAGTGAAATAAATATAATAGGGAAGTCATAAAGGCACAGGACGAGGATATAACCTTCGACTAGACACACCCTATACATTTATTACACATAGCATGTCATATAAGCTACCCTGTCGTATAAGCATCATTATATCGTACACGCTTTCCTTATCATATACATATATACATCACTCGGACATACATGACATTACCATATCATACATACATTATCACACCATACACACATATCATCATCGGTTCACGCCGGGTACCCATCGTATACCCACCTGGTGACATGTCCGCCCTCTTCTCGGTACGGTGTGGTCGCACGCAGCCCCGGTGGTGACATGTCCGCTTAAATTAGGCACGGTGGAATTAGCTAAACCCGCCGTAGCGGTGACATGTGGCCGATTAGGTACGGTGGTTTGCCCCGCCGTAGCGGTGACATATCCGGCTAATTAGGTACGGTGGAATCATAGCAGCCCGCCGTAGCGGTGACATGTCCGCCCAATTAGGCACGGTGGAATCATATGGTCACACGCATCATACATTCATCATCATTCATAACATATAATTCATAGATATATCGTGGTTTGATCTTAGTTTAACGTCATCAAGGCACATATACATACGTACATACTATATACTTGTCATCGTACATTTCATATACATTATGGGCTAGCACCAACATACATATCATAATTTGGGCAACTATTGATTGACTTATAAGCATATCGTGGCCATATCATAGATTAGTATTATGACGTACATACATACATGCATATATCATCACATCATACATTGGAACTCATAAGCGTCTATAGTCATGTCGGGGTGACGTAAGGTCGTGGAACCCCGATGATGTTATGGAGTAATAGGATCATCATGCCTCGCCTTGAAGGGATTACTATTCTAAGGCGAGCGTATATGAGAAGGAACACTAATGGAACCATACTTAGAGGCTTGACTTCGTGGTTGTCATTTTTCATCCTAGGACTCTTTAGATCTTACTTATCATCGTCAATTATCATACTAGTGCCTTTTCCCTTTTCTTGATCTTATACACGTATAGCCCCCCTATAGTCATAGGCTCATCATTATTACTATCATGACTTATATATATATCTCTCATCTTTTCTCTCGTATGGCTATTTATAACATAGGCCCTAGTTCTTTGGAATTTAGGAGACTCGTGGGGACGGAGGAGAATCATACCTTGAAGGAAAGAGACTAGTCATCATAGGGTAGGTTCATCAACAAGGATTAGTAGCGAGGAGTCATATGAAGGTCATTAACTTTATAGGGATCTTGTATCATAAGTTTTAGAATCTCTAGACTCGGCTCATTATCACATTCATGTCATACTTCTCATTTCATCTCATGTGAACTCTTTAATATGGACTCATCATTTTCGACACATCTATATATATGTAGAGAAATCATAGGGAAATAGGAGAATTCATACCATAGAGTCATGCCTTAGAAAGAAAGGTGGAACCTTACATACCTTTGTCGTTTAACTACTTTATTGCTTGCTCGTTCTCTCTTTAAATGCACTCGCGTAATACCTTCAATGGGATTCGCATCAACATTAGATAACAATCATGAGAGAATTCCTATTAAAGCTATAGAAAATTGAACAACGTTTCCTTTGTTTAAACTACTTTCCACCATAGTCCATATCAACCCTCAACATTCATAATAACCATCACAATATCACCAACAACAATCGTCATCCATTCACCTTATTCGCATTTCATAATTTCATACCAATTCTCCATAATTATGACTAAAAATCCATCGTCGTATTCTTTCATATCCAATGCTTATTTCATGTTCTAAATGTCATTTATAACTCATTCATAACATTGACACATCCATTTCCATGATTCAATCCAACTACTATTTCAAGATGACATTATTCTTCCATATCTAACCCATTTCATGTATTCTTTTGTAATACAAGTGTTTCTACTGTATAATACTCTTAACATCATGAAAATACCATAAAACATACCTTGGATGATGGAGGAACAAGCCTTGGGTGATATCACACCTTTTCCACCAATACCCTATTTCTCTCTCTTGAGTTTTCTTGATTTGTATGACTTTTGATGGGTTCCTTTCACTTGATTCTCTTGATTTCTTGTTGTTGATCTTTGATTTCTCTTATTTTCTTGTGTTTGAGGTGTATGGAACTCTCTAGAGTTTTCTTGTGTTGTGGGGGTGAAGTATGAAATGAATGAAATGAAAAGGAAAGGTCCCTTATATAAAATTAAGATCAGCCCGATGGACATATACGGACCAACATACGGTCCGTATAAAATCTCCGACCGTATGTTGGACCGTATATCTGGTCCAGTGAATCAAGAGTTGCTGGGGTGGATCTACGGCTGGACATACGGTCCGTAGATATTATACGGCCAGTATGTCTGGCCGTATGTTTGCCCAGTTTTCCGAGAGTTGTTTCGTCGACTCGTTTGATCTCCGATCCTTGTGGAACCTTCTTAACACTTGTTCATCACTTCAATACCATTCTAAGGGACGTTATAACTCTTCCTTGGGGCATCATCCACACATCATTAGCTCCATACTCGAAGTTCTTACCCGATACCTAATATATGGCTCGCTTCTCTTAACAACTTTCTTCCCTTAACCCGAATGCCTTTGGAAATCCTAATTAGGATCATCAAACACTATTGTTTACTTGTCCAAATCTCGTATACATCATACCCCTCGTTAGTCTATTCTCCGTACGCTAAGGGAAAAATTTTCAAGGTGTAACATTCTTCCCCCCTTGAAAACATTCGTCCTCGAATGTTAAATCGTCGGGGATTTTAGAAAAATTTCGCCAGAGTTTCCCCTGTAATATGGCGATACCATCCTGTCACAACAACCCATAACATCATTTCCTCACAGGGCCACAACACAATAGCAATATAAATTGGCCACACACGACCCATATACATAAAAGTAAAGCGTGCATACCTCATAATCTCGATGCCTCATCATGGATCTCTTCTGGGGACTGTAATAAATGCGGATATGTGGACTTCATCTTCTGGTCGAATCTCACGACGCCTTTCATTGGCGGCACTTTCAAGGATACCCAATCTTTCGCCTAATATTCAAGTCTCGTCGACCCTTCTTTTTGCCCAACAATGAGATTAAGTCTTACCTGGCTTGCAAATCTATCCCCTTTGGTTTCATTGAGAAAGCATAAGTACAAGCAAGTTACATAATCGATCTTGAGTGATTTGTGTGCCTACTCCCATACATATACATGCATCTATACTCGTGTTCATATTCGTGTCCGTAGCCGCATTTTCATTCATATTCGCATTCATCTACATATTCACTTTCATAGCATTTCTATACCCATAACATTTTTGTAATTGCGTTCGTATCGTATACCTATCACATGCTTAACATATTCGTACTCGCATTGATTTCGTATACATAGCATTTACATATCGTTCATATAACCTTTATATAACATACTCGACTATGAAGAATCGGTACTTCACATACTTGGCCCGGCCAAGGCCCCGGATCATCCGTACTTAACTATAATGGTGCGTGCTCATCTTCATGTATACATATTCATACACATATATCATACTCTACCTGGTCATACAAGCTCGAGGTTTCCATAATAGTCATATATAGGCACATATACATATAAGATCATAAGCATCTCTTAACATCATTACCATCATCGCTTATCACATCTATTTGACACGTATTAGGGTCTATCGTTAACTTTCTACACTTGCGTTTCTTTTCCTCGCTTCCCCCCCTTTGGGGTCTTGCCTATACCGTTTCCCAATCCGTTTCTCCGCCTTTAGATTTTTATTTCGTATTTACATACCCCTTTTCTATACTGCATCTTAACCAGGCCGTTTCCCGTAATTCATAACTACGATAATTCGTGCGTGGAGTCTTAACATACTCTCCCTATAGTTTCGTGATCAAGTACCACGACCGACGTAGCAGTCCGAACAAGGATATATTTCACTCAGCTCGTCTGGCAATTATAAGTCGATGTCTAGATTCACTCCAATTAACAACCTTCGCCCCGTGGATACGTTCACAATGGTATTACGTCTAGTTACACCACTTCTGTCACCTGCACTACTAACACCTTTTATCGCCTCATACTCTTTTACTTTTGTGTTACGCTCAACATTGGTTCCGAACCCAATCATACTCATGTCGTATCTCATCATCGTTGCTAAAAGCCTTACTTCCTCACCTTATCGTCGCACATCAAGCTCGTAATTCATGGCTACATTTCTCTTCCCAACCTATTCTCTGTTACACTTTACTCATTCTGCCTTGATGGAGGGTATTCGTAGGAGATGCTTTTCCTTTCCTCATAATACAACTCATTCATTAAGCACATATATTCGTATATTTCCTCTTCCTTCTATGTCCGTACTCAATTCTCCATATTCTCTCTCCTTTTTTTTTTTCAATTTACCATATTATCTCTTTTTTCATAATCAATCCTTTATTCCTCTCACATGGGATCCTATCCATCACTCAATACCGCTTTATCCTTTAAAGCATATCGCCCTTGTACACTCCGTTCTCAATCACTCGTCTGGATGGCCTTCTCTTCTCCTCACGACAATTCTATCTACGGTTCCCGCAGCTTCCTCTTTCTTTTCTCTTCTCCCCCCCCCCCCCTTTTTTTTTAAGGAAAATTTCATTAAGATTTCTCTTGTAAACACCATAATTCCGTACCATAAGATTACTTACCATTAAAGGATATAATTAATGGAGCTTGTCAACATAAGATTACTTACGCAAAGGATATAATTAATGGATTCCAATATATGTCTATTCATACACATTTTCTTATATATCACACCTCCAATCAACTTACTTGTAAATCACGATTCTAACAATCACTAGGTCACTAGTAGTTACTGTCATCTCAGATTGTTGGGTTGGTTCAGATTTCTCACCTCACACAATCATCACACCAGGAGCAATATATAACAACGTAGAACCCGAATCAACCGGTACATACATACCATAAAGGATTAACGGAAAATATACCTGGGTCAGTATCGGAGGGATACTCAAGATCCTGTCGTCCGGCTGGTGCATAAGCATGACGCTGGGGTCCACTTGAATCAAACGCTCTCCTCCCGCCCCTATCCTGACCGGCTGGTATCTGGGAGTCTCGCCTCGTGGGGCGCATGGATGACGAAGGACCGACTGCGGAACCCGTGGGCTGAACCGCATGCCTGCCGCCTCGGAATCGGCACTCTCTCATAACATGGCCTGGCTTGCCACAGACATAACAAACATCCGAGCCCAAGCGGCACGGTCCCCAATGTAACCTCCTACATTGTCTACATCGCGGCACGGCGATCTTGTCCGCTCGAATCACCCCTAACTCGGGAACCGGGAATCCGGGACTGGGGAGCCTAGGATCAGTAGATCCATCACCTCTAGGTCCAGAAAACTGTGGAGGAGCGCTAGTTGGTGAGCGAACCGAGTGCCTGGAGAATTGCTGCCTCGGAGCACCCCTAAACTCATGATCAAGCCTTGAAGAGTTAACTCTCTTTCTCCGACCCCTGTTATCTTGGTCCATATCCTGCCGCTGAGCTTGGGCGGCTACTAACTGAGTCAGTAAAAGAATGGCCTGCCTCATCTCTTGGCCCGAAGTATCTGAAGAAGGGACTGGGGGTGCGAGAGCTAAAATTGGGGCTTCCCTCTGATCTTCTAAAGCGGGCGAGGTACGCGGAATCCGCGATAGGGCCTCGTCTTGGGGTTCACTCTCCCTCACATTCGTAGATGGCCCTTGCTCCAGCCCTTCTGCAATCACTGTCTTGCCCTTCTGGGCGGTAGTAGCTTTTCCTTCCATCGACTTTACTGAAATCATAAACGCACCATTAGGAGGGGAAAATCTTATAACATGGCTCTACCGCACGATCTTATAAGAAGAAAGATGGTCATTTTTCCTAAATGCCCTGTAGCCTCTTGTTTATTAGCGTGGCGCGCTACACACCATAAACAAGACTCTACTAGACACGGCTCGTAGACACCTCCTAGGACTGAACTGCTCTGATACCACTTTTGTCACGACCCGACTACGGGCCGCGACGGGTACCCGAGACTGACCACCGAGCACCCTCATTCTATGTCTTATCCTGCCTTCGTTCACATTGTTTATCATTTATAAACATAGAAAACGTCTTTCATTTAAAACATATTTACTTATATAACATAGGCCCTTTTGGCTATCAAAATAATAATATACATATACTTGCATATACATGAAGACTATGGGACCATACTACCCACACGTACGCATCTACGAGCCTCTACTAGAACATTGAACATATGGACGGGACAGGACCCCGCCATGCCCAAAATATAAATATACACAAAATAACGTCTCCAAAATAGCACCTCCGAATAAAGGAGGGCTCTCGTAATCCGCCGATATCTCCTACGCCCGCACCGTCTCTCCGTCTACGTGGGCATGAACACAGCGTCCAAAGAAAAGGACGTCAGTACGAATATTGTACTGAGTATGTAAGGCATGAGTGAAATAAATATAATAGGGAAGTCATAAAGGCACCGGACGAGGACATAACCTTCGGCTGAACACCTGTGGCACGTATTTTACATATAGCATATCATATAAGCTACCGTGGCGTACCTTGTCTTATCATACATACGTTATCACATAGGACATACATTATCGTATATGCATCATCATATCATACCATATAAACTGATGCTAACCGAATGCCGAGGAATGTACGGCCCGATCCAAAAATAATATAATAACCATAACCATACTGTAGCGCATCGTAACATCGTGACCGGTCACATGAGATACCATTAACCGATGTGGGATTAGCCTAAACCAATGTAGGATTCGCCTAAACCAATGTGGGATTAGCCTAAACCAATGTGGGATTAGCCTAAACCAATGTGGAATTTTACGTCATCATTGGGTTTGCCCCACCACTGGGTTTGACCCACCATTGGGTTTGCCCCACCACCGGCTCTGATTCCAACTGAGAATATTCTAGAGTTCATACATATAACATACCATGCATTTGCCAATATACATAACATATGCTTATCGTTACTACACATTTCATAGACATATTATGGCTTTATCTTAATTTAACGTCGTCAATGCACATATATACATATATATACACCATATACTCATCGTCATACATTTTATAGATTTGCAACCATTAACTATTGATTGTCTATAAGCATATCGTGGCTCTATCATAATTTAGTATCATTACATACACACATACATGCATATATCATCACATCGTTCTTGGAGCTCATAAGCGTCTATAGTCATGTCGGGGTGACGTAAGGTCGTGGAACCCCGATGATGTTATGGAGTAATAGGATCATCATGCCTCGCCTTGAAGGGATTACTATTCTAAGGCGAGCGTATATGAGAAGGAACACTAATGGAACCATACTTAGGGGCTTGACTTCGTGGTTGTCGTTTTTCATCCTAGGACTCTTTAGACCTTACTTATCATCGTCAATTATCATACTAGTGCCTTTTCCCTTTTCTTGATCTTATACACGTATAGCCCCACCTATAGTCATAGGCTCATCATTATTACTATCATGCTCATAATATATCTCTCTCATCTTTTCTCTCGTATGGCTATTTATAGCATAGGCCATTAGTTCTTTGGAATTTAGGAAACTCGTAGGGACGGAGGAGAATCATACCTTGGAAGGAAAGAGACTAGTCATCATAGGGTAGGTTCATCAACCAGGATTAGTAGCAAGGAGTCATATGAAGGTCGTTAACTTGATAGAATTCTCGTATCATAAGTTTTAGAATCTCTAGACTCGGCTCATCATCGCATTCATGTCATACTTCTCATTTCATCTCATGTGAACTCTTCATAATATGGACTCATCATTTCCGACGCATACATATATGTAGAGAAATCATAGGGAAATAGGAGAATTCATACCATAAAGTCATGCCTTAGAAAGAAAGGTGGAACCTTACATACCTTTGTCGTTTAGCTACTTTATTGCTTGCTCGTCCTCTTTTAATGCACTCGCTAATACCTTCAATGGGATTCGTATCAACATTAGATAACAATCATGAGAGCGTTCCTATTAAAGCTATAGAAAATTGGGCAGCGTTTCCTTTGTTTAAACTACTTTCCACCATAGTCCATATCAACTTCCAACATTCATAATAACCATCACAATATCACCAACAACAATCGTCATCCATTCACCTTATTCGCATTTCATAATTTCATACCAATTCTCCATAATTATGACTAAAAATCCATCGTCGTATTCTTTCATATCCAATGCTTATTTCATGTTCTAAATGTCATTTATAACTCATTCATAACATTGACACATCCATTTCCATGATTCAATCCAACTACTATTTCAAGATGACATTATTCTTCCATATCTAACCCATTTCATGTATTCTTTTGTAATACAAGTGTTTCTACTGTATAATACTCTTAACATCATGAAAATACCATAAAACATACCTTGGATGATGGAGGAACAAGCCTTGGGTGATATCACACCTTTTCCACCAATACCCTATTTCATCTCCTTTGAGTTTTCTTGATTTGCATGACTTTTGATGGGTTCCTTTCACTTGATTCTCTTGATTTCTTGTTGTTGATCTTTGATTTCTCTTATTTTCTTGTGTTTGAGGTGTATGGAACTCTCTAGAGTTTTCTTGTGTTGTGGGGGTGAAGTATGAAATGAATGAAATGAAAAGGAAAGGTCCCTTATATAAAATTAAGATCAGCCCCGATGGACATATACGGACCAACATACGGTCCGTATAAAATCTACTGACCGTATGTTGGACCGTATATCTGGTCCAGTGAATCAAGAGTTGCTGGGCTGGATCTACGGCTGGACATACGGTCCGTAGATATTATACGGCCAGTATGTCTGGCCGTATGTTTGCCCAGTTTTCCGAGAGTTGTTTCGTCGACTCGTTTGATCTCCGATCCTTGTGGAACCTTCTTAACACTTGTTCATCACTTCAATACCATTCTAAGGGACGTTATAACTCTTCCTTGGGGAATCATCCGCACATCATTAGCTCCATACTCGAAGTTCTTACCCGATACCCAACATATGGCTCGCTTCTCTTAACAACTATCTTCCCTTAACCCGAATGCCTTTGGAAATCCTAATTAGGATCATCAAACACTATTGTTTACTTGTCCAAATCTCGTATACATCATACCCCTCGTTAGTCTATTCTCCGTACGCTAAGGGAAAATTTTTTTCGCGAAGGCTTCGGATGCTTCGATTTGTTCGTAGAAAGTTCGAAAGTGAATAATGTTCGTAACCTTCCGAGGTGGACTCGGATTGGTTTGGCATATGACTATGATCCCTATGGTTTTGTTAATGCGTTTATGATATATGCTATGTTCGAATAACGTCGAAAGATATTTGATATAACTATGGTCCGATTTTCAAATGACATTCCGTTTAGA
>NC_081343.1:13106917-13119963 GCF_029784015.1 Lycium ferocissimum | reverse complement strand
TCATGCCTCGGAATCATAGACTTCTAACTTTTGAAAACAAAGAAGTTATGGAAGCATTTATGAAATCGTAACATAGAAATCATGCCTTTGAAAGAAAGGGGCGAGCCTTAACATACCTTTTTGGTCGCCTCAACTTTAACTACTCAATGCTTGTCTTAGTCCTTCAAATAAATCTTTCTGGAATATGCCAAAATTTCGGCAGCATCTCCCCTGTTTATATGCGTAGCCCAAAATAGTAATTCAGTAACCAATAACAACAACATCAATACCAACATTAATCATAATATTCTCAACACCAAAATACTCCATAACATCCCATATGGGGTTTATCCCATATTTCCACCAATAAAACTATTATACAACTGTTTGACAGTTTTATCTCCGCAACTAAACCAAAATAAACATTAATAATTGGAGATTCTTACCTTACTCCTGATAATATCGCTATATCTTCACTTTTTCCACCTTAAACTTGAACCACACGCATCGCTATATGATTCTATACTCGTAACTATACGTTGCCTGAACCGAAATTCGGGAATTATCGTTGATTTAGGCTTGAAATTTGGGTTTGAGAGTAGGGGAACATTCTAGAGAATTTTTGAGTAGTTTGGAAAATGTTTTGACTGAAAAAGGAGGGGGCAGGCCCCTTTTATATTAGTTCAAATTCGGGTTGGGTCACTGTAGCAGCACTGTAGCAGTTATTGTAGTAGTACTGTAGCAAGTCGGTTACTATAGCAGTACTGTCGCACGCGTTTCTGCTCGGTCAGCTAAACTTGTAATGTCCATAATTCTCTACTCTGATCTCCTATCGATGACTGGTCTGTTGCGTTGAAAACTAGACTCGACGAACTTTATTTTAGGCTTTTGTGTCACTTCAAAACACTTCATATGCTAAGAGATATTTGTCCCCCAAGTTGGACAAAAATTTTCACATAAAACATGACCCATCCTTTCTCCAAAGTCGTACTACTCCATTTCTTCCACTCATTTCCGTATAGCACCTTCCGGTATACCTTATATACATCCTTCACTCAATAAATATACTTAATAATGCTTGCTCCTTATATTCCAAAGTAGTTTTACTTAACCCTAACTCAACGTACTTATGTTTCAAATTTGATAAGTGCTCTTTGAAGATACGTGGTGTAACAATCATCCTCCTTGCCTTAAGGTAGGAAATAAACCTACCTCTAGGAGACACTGTATTACCTTTCCATTCTAGTACGGGTTCTCCCGGAAATTGAAATCGAACTACTTTCATTTGGCAATCGACATTGGCATAACATGAAGCCAACTAATTTGTGCCCATAATCACATCAAAATTTAACATTTCCAGCTCAATTAAATCAACTTTAGTCTGGCGTTCACATACCACAATTACACAATTCTTGTATACCTGTCTAGCTATCACGGGATCACTAAAAAGGTTTTAATTGGCTCGGGTTTCACCGCAATACGACCAGCAATATATGGGGTAATATAAGATAACGTAGAACCCGGATCTATAAATGCATAGACGTCATGAGAGAATATGGACAATATACCTGTGACCACATCCAGGGAGGACTCAAGATCCGAACGCCTGCGCTAGAGCATAAATACAGGGCTGGATACCACCTGAACTGGATGATCCCCCTCTGGCTCTACCTTGACCTACTATAATGCGAGTCTGCCTCATCGGGCGCACAGAAGAAGAACTAGCCGCTGATCCTGTGGGCTGAACCCTAACTCTACCGCTCATTGACAAGCAATCTCGTATCATATGCCCAACCTGACCACAAGTGTAGCAAGCGTCTGAACCTCGGTGATACTGGCCGAAATGTAATCTACCGCACTGGCTACGTGCCATCGCATTGGTGGTCTCCGCCGGCCCAGGATCATCCCCAACCGAGAACACGAAAACCTCAAACTCGACCCCGTCTCGAATGAATGAAGTGATCAAATCTCCGCCCGCCCGAGCAGGAGGTGCACTAGTTGCTGACTGGCCTGAGTATCTAGAATGTGATTACCTTTATACCCTCTATGGCCACTACCGGAACCTATAGATCTGGCCCTTTTACCCCCTTTCTCTATCGATATCGCGCTCACCCCTTTGCGGGTATTGTTGTTCTTCTAAGTTACGGCATGGGCCTGAATACGAGAAATATCCATCCCCTCTTGCAACAAATCTGTCAAGCAGTCTTTAAACAAATGTGGCCCTAGGCCACTCACAAACCTATGCACTCTATCTCCCATATCGGCCACCATAGTGGGAGCATATCTAGCCAATGAGTTAAAGTGAAGGCTATACTCCCGGACACTCATTTTTTCTTATTTAAAATTCAGGAACCTGTCAGCACGGGCCCTTCGAACCTCAGGTGGCAAATAGTTGCGGATGAAGGCATCTACAAATTCTTGCCAAACTGAAGGAGGTGCATTTTCCTTTCTTGAAGATACTCAATTGTTGTACCATAGGACCACCACATCCCAGAGTCTATAAGATGCAAACTCCACGGATTCAGTTTCGGAGGCATGGATAATTTTCAATGTTCTCAGTATTTCATCAATAAAACCTTGTGGGTCTTCATCCAGTTTTGACCCAAAAAACTCTGGAGGGTTTAAACTCAAAAAATCACGGGCTCTAGCACTAGTCGTGTCACCTGAACCTTTACTCTGCCGCTGTGCCTGAGTGGCAACTAACTGCGTCAACAACTGAATAGCATCGGTCATTTGTTGACCCGAAGCACCCGGTGGAGGAACTTGAGGTATAGAAGTTGGAACTGAAGCCCCTTCTTGCTCTTCTAAATTAGGCGGAGTGTGTGAGGTATTAGATTGAGCCTCATTATATGATTCAACTTCTTCTACATTAGTTGGCGGCCCCCTTTCTATCCGCCTTTCTGTCGTAGCCTTGCTCTTCTGGGAAGCTATGGCTTTTCTCTTTATCGACATAGCTGAAATCATAAAGACACCATTAGGGAGGAGAAAATCTTATAACATGGCTCTATGACACGATTTAATAAGAAGAAAAGTGGTCATTTTTCCTAAATGCCCCACAGCCTCTTGTTTATAAGCGTGGCACGCTTCACACCCAAAAACAAGACTCTGCTGGACATGGCACGTGGACGCACCCTAGGACTAAACTGCTCTGATACCACTATTGTCACGACAGGGCTAGGTGTCATGACCCAACCCGATGGGCCGTAACAAGTGCCCGACCACTACTGGCCAAGTACTCCTATGCTTGCAATTTCTTCCCACTGACTATCCCGGGCCCATACACAAATCGAGGCGGTGCGTGTTCACCGAACAATCAACATAAAAGACACGATGCGGGGGCTCACGGCCAACACATATATATAAACATAAATATCCAGAGTAACGGCGCAAGCCCGTCTAGCCGCTTCATATATCCCGTACAACAAAATAAGTGCGACGAGGTCGCATAACAACAAGACTACATATCGGCGTCTCGTACCTCTATGGAGTACAAGCGTAGAAAGGACGGGACAGAGCCCGCCGTACCCATATATGTACGTAACCGAATAGCATACCAAAAGGCCAGTAGCTCCGAATCAATGGAGCGTGCGGCGACCGGCCGAGGGGGTCCTGCTGGCCGTGGATCGTCCGGACCGTCACGATCCGCGGCATGAACGCAAAGGTCCACAAGAAGGGGACGTCGGTACGAGTAATGTCCGAGTATGTAAGGCATGAATGATAACATGATAATATGTACAAAACATGAAATAATAACATAATAAGGAAATATGGAAAATATAAGAAAAAGGTATGATCAGAATCGCTTGCCTCTTAAGGCGGAATCATGCATGCTCACTTTTACCTTCAAAACATATCACCCATACATACATAAACTGTCTGAATCAAATAACATCATTAGCCCGCGTCCGGGGTAATCATCTCACGCCGCCCACTAGTGGTGCTACCCGTGCCATATAGACACGGTGTTACTATCATCATCCATAAGCGGCCCACTACTGTTACACCCCGTAAGAGTCTGTGCTACTTGAATTAAGACAAGAATGAATGAGTTAAGAAAGTTCAAGGAAAGTTAATCGAGTTAGTAAGAATATCGTTATATATATGGTTGCCTTAGGTATCCCGAGGTGACATGGTAACCTAAAGGATATGAAATCGTGTTATGAGTACGTATGTGAGGTAATGTGAGTGCCCTTTTAAAGTATTTGAGATTATTATTAATGATATAGAAGATGGACAAAAGATATGAATATACTTTTGCGATTGGAGTTTCGTCGAAGCTTCGTAAGTTCTCTAGTTATGTTTAAGGTTATTGTGATTCTCCGGACCCTTTGAGACATGTGTATGGATAGTTATGTATGTATATGAGTATGTATATGTATGTATAAGAGGTTACACGTGGGTTGGAAGAGGATTAGAAGTTAAACGAATCTAAACGAAATGAATCGGAACAACTTCAGTAAAATCTCGGACCAGATTTTTAGCCCATATTGTTGGAGGCATATCTCCTAGTATATGAGGCGTTTTAAGGTGTTTCAAAATTCTAAAATGAATTTCATCAAGTCTAGTTTCCAACGCAACAAACAACGCATCAAAATGATATCAGGATAAGGAGATTTGGATGATGCAATTTGGACTGGCGGGACAGCAAGTTGAGACCCGATCCAAGCATTTACATTCGGCCCATGAGTATATTTCGGCCCATGAAGCCCATTAACCCTAATATATATGGAAAATTCATTTGAGGGCTGGTCATTTGCATCTAGGAGCTTCCAAAACATTAGAGAGAGAGGGAGAGAACTTCTAGGCTAAGAAAGCCATTTTGATCAAAATCCGAGCCCCGAATCCCAAAGCTCATGAAGAGAAAAGCGTTGTGCGTCGCGTTGCCTTCAGTTTGAGCTAAAAATCAGCCAAAAAGAGGAGTGTTGACGTGGTTGCTATAATACTTAAGGTAATATTGAGGTCCCTTTTTCATTGTTAGTAAGTTTAATTAGGGTTTTAACGGATTAGAACGGAGAAAATAGCGTTATAAACTCGTTTGTTACTTTGTTGAGATTTATGGATCGGGGGCTGTTTTAGTTGGTTTAAATGGATGGAATCAGCTGAGTTATGATGTATAATAATGGTTGGTACTGTTGTTGATGATATTTTGGGGCTGTTTTGTATGATTTTCGTGGTCGTTTTGTGATGATATTTTGGGGTCGTTTGGTATGATTTTTGTGTGTTTTGTGATGATATTTTGGGGCTGTTTGGTATGATTTTCGTGGCTGTGTGTGTTGTTGATATTGTTGTGATTATTTTGGGTTGTTGGTGAGTTGGGACGGAGTTAGAAAAATAAGGGAAATGTTGCCGGATTTTCATTAGATTGTTTCTTAGCTTACAATGAGTAGTAAAGAATGACTTTCATCTAATTGTGGCGTAATTATTTCCTTGTTATAGATTACAAACTTGGATAGTAGATTTTAGACGAATAGACGCGCTTCAAGGTATGTAAAGCTATCCCTTCCTTCTTTTGGCATGAATTACATAAACGAGCGAACGATGAACATACATAATTCCAAAGAATTCTAGTTCTCAGTGGTATTTGACATGATAGGTGTCTTTGATTCTCCAGTGTTGGTTCATTCTAATTATTCTATTGAGTCTCAGATGATGATTTAATTTGTATATGGTTGCTCATGATATTCTACTCGTGTATGTTGTTAATATATCATTCACCGAATGCCAGGCCGGTTATGTATTCGTGCACAGTTTCATTGCATTGTTCACTGAGTCCCTCACTAGAGGGCCGAGTACGGTATATATATATATATATGATTATTTCACCGAGACCCTCACTAGAGAGCCGGGTACAGTATATATGTCTATGATTTCATTCACCGAGTCCCATAATGGGCCGGGTACGGTATATTATATAGATATGCATAACTCTCATCACATAAGGCACAAGTGCATTAGTATCTTTGATTATCATACTTGCCTCCTGTCATCTTTTATTCAGCCATGATCTTTTTTATTGTATTTCATGCTTTATATACTCAGTACATTTTTTCATATCGACCCCTTTCTTCGGCCGCGTTTCATGCCCGCAGTGCATGTGCACTTGGTTTGGTGATCCTCCGGCCTAGGACTTCTCGTCTTCACTGTTTTGGAGAGTTCCATTGTTCCGGAGCCTAAGTCATTTTGCCGATCCTTTGATATAGACTTATGCATATCCGGGGGTACGGCGGCAGACCTCGTCCCGTCATATTTCACTATTATACTCTTAGAGGTCTGTAGACATGTGTGGGTTGTATATAGGTTTTGGTCAGCTATATCGACGTGGTTCGTTTTGAATATTTCTGTGTATAGTGGCAGCCTTGTCAATTTGCATATTATGTTATGTTTTGGTTAGCTGTGACTCGTCAGGAGACAGGTTCATTATGATATATGATGTTATGAGTTTATAGCTTGCTTTTACAAATTTCCATATTGTCCTCAGTTTCAGTCTGACTATATCTAACAGGTTCGTATACGAGTGTCCAGCTCGGGCGCTAGTCATGGCTCATCGGGTTGGGTCGTGACAACTACGCCCAGTGTAGTGGTGCTGCCCGGCCATATAGGCACGGTGTAATCATCCATAAGCCCCCCACTACTCCCAGCGTAGTGGTGCTACCCGGCCATATAGGCGCAGTGTAATCATCACAACATAAGCATGCATAAGAGCCCAATCAAAAGCTATAACTACATCGGAATGACGTAAGGTCGGTAACCTCCGATTGTATTATGGAATAATCATGATCAACGTGTCTCACCTTGACGGGACAATAATTATAAGGTGAGACTATCAATGAAGAATAACATCAAGGGAAAACATAGAGTAAGATCATATATATCATAAAGCGTCAATTCATACACTTTGGAGCTTTTAGAAATAGAGTCATCGTCAATGAATAAAATTAACAAAATTAAGAAATTGCTCAACATTCTCATCTTATCATTGATCGCATAACTTGAGACTTTTAAACATAAAATCATCATTATCACAATCATCATAGAGACGTGCTCATCTTTGACATAACCGTTATCATTGTAAAAACACATGTCCATCGTTGTTGTCATAAGAGCTTCCAGAATCATAAATCTCTGGTTTGGAAAATACGGTCATTTTGAAAAACATTTATGGATTATCAGGAAAGGAGTCATGCCTTGAAACATGAATTTCTAACGTTTAGAAACAAGGAGGTGATGGAAATGTTTATGGAATCAAACATAGGAATCATGCCTTTGAAAGAAAGGGACGAGCCTTCACATACCTTTCGGTCGCCTTAGTCGTTCAACGTTTATCCTTACAAGCTCGTAAATCTACATATAAACCATTCATACTATTATTAGGCCTAATGTCATACGCTCATCTTAGGCCTTCAATTTAATTTCGTTTAGAATCTGCCGAAATTGGCAAAGACTCTCCCCCCCCCCTGTTTATATGCCTAGCCCGAAATCACAATCCAACAACCAACAACAACAACAAAAATACCAACATCAATAACATCATTTCCAACACCAATATGTACCATAAAACAGCCCACACGCTGTTTTCCAACTTACATAACTAACCAACTTACTACACAATTATTTAATGGCTTTATCTCCGTAAATAAGCCTTAATTAATACCAAAAGAGAAAGATTCATACCTTTTTTTCTTAATAAGACAACAATATCCTCGATATCCACGCTAAAATCCACCACAAAACAATACTAGAATCATAACCATCCGTTACCCAGACCTAAACCACTACTCTGCTACTTTAAAATTGCTCACTTTTTGTTTTCGTCTCTGTCTCTCTTCAATTTCTGGAATTCTCCAGAAAAATCTGATGTAAAAAGGGGGTTATTACCCTTTATATAAGGGTCAAATTCGGGTTGGGTTATTACCCTTTACTGTAGCGCGCGTTTCTGCTCTGTCAGTTGAACTTGTAACGTCTATAATTCTATACTCCGATGTCCTATCGATGAGCGGTTTGTTGTGTTGAAAACTAGACTCGACGAACTTCATTTTAGGCTATTGTTTCACCTTAAAATACTTCATATGCTAAGAGATATTCATCCCCCAAGTTGGACCAAAATTTTCACACAAAACATTACCCATCCTTTCTCCGAAGTCGCACTACTTCATTTCTTCCACTCATTTCCTTATAAAACCTTCCGGTATATCTTATATACATCCTTCACTTATTAAATATAGTTAATAATGCTTGCTCCTTGTATTCCAAAGTGGTTTTACTTAACCCTAACTCAACGTACTTATATTTCAAATTTGATAAGTGTTCTTCGAAGATACAGGGTGTAACATCCTTTTCCCCTTAAAAACATTTGTCCTCGAATGTTGCAGTATTGCCAACCCACGACACCATCTTGATTTGTTAGAACAATTATTTTTCCTTTAGGGTCCGATTTCCATTTGCTTAAACTATAACTTGGATCAGTCTCTTCTCATTCTTTCTTAACTCTTTTATTGCCTTCAGTCATCTTCTTTCACTTCTTTGTTCTCATGTACACGATCGGAAATTAACTAGCATCTCGCTCTTGTTCTTTCTCCATTATGGTAGTCTTGACTTGCCGTGCCATAACTATCCATCAACCTGTAAGTACTTTTTTTTTCTCGCTCTTTGTTTCCTTGTTAGTGGGCAGCTACCTTTCTCCCTTTAAGGCGCCTTCTTTGCGTTTACTCCTTCGGTGCCATCTCGGGCTATCCTTTTTGTACCCGTTGATCTTAGATAGACAACTGTCATCGATTTTTTTTTTGTAGTCCATTAGTCGGGCTCTCTAATCCTTACATTCTTGTCACCATCTCTTTTACCCTTACATTCTAAATGTTTACCCGCATAAACGTCGTGTCGCTCGAAACTAATGGTTATGTTCCTTTCTAAGGCCAGCTATATCCTTATCCAAAATACGTATATACGTAATTCTTCTTTGCCATTTGTTGTCCTTCGCAGTCTAGTTACACTTATGGCAAACTTATAATCCGAGTTCAACTAATTTCATAGCTCGCAATATATTTGAGCTCCTACTGCAACTTTTTCTGTACTTCCTTCCCTCACATCTATCAATACAATCCCAGAAGCATAGGACTACGGCAATTCTTCTATTATGACTCGCTTGCAACGCAAGTATACTTATCTTCAATTTTCTTGTATAGGCGATCGTTTCGTCAGTTGTTATTCCTTGTTGGCTTTTCGGTGTGGCCTTCTTACAATTGTAGTTGGGCATAGCTTCACGTTGACGGTTCATATAATTCCATAGCTTATGCTCTCATGTTCAGTATAATTAGTGGTCCATGAACTATTTTTTAATATCCGGTGAACTCTTTTATTTCCATTCATAGGAGAATCGTTCTTTCTTTCCTTCAAAATTTTCCAAACTACCAATCGTTGTTCCTTTTCTTACAATTGTCATTGTCATCCCAAGTGTTATTTGGGTTCGTCATCCTCTCTGACTCCCTTTGTAAATTTACCTTGGAGACCTTTCTTGCTCTTTTAATTACCCTCTAGGGCATGTCACTGCATACTTAGGTACGGCGCAATTTTTGCCCGATACGAGGGATTCAAATCATGGTCTAAAAATATCGTAGTTCATCTTGGTGTAAAGTGCTCTCTTGAGTTATCTTCCATACTTTCTCCCTGCGTCTGCCTCATGGTACACTTATTGTCAATTCGTTTCTACTTCGTTCCGTTACCTTCCCGGTATGCCAATACGCCTCAAACTCTGGCTAATAAATTTCCTTTTCTGGAGCTTGAAATGTCATAGTTCCTTTCAAATCAAGTATGTTCTTCCCCCCTTATTAAGGAGGTCTTTATACACCCATAGCCTTCGAGTAACCATTGTCTTCGATAATTATCTACCGCCTTTCACGATCTTCTTAGGGCTGGGGTTCCGTCATTGTATGGTCTGACTTGTCTATCTTCTTGCTAGTTACAGTCTCGTAACCAATCAAAATACTTATAAGGGTTAGATCCAATTCCGATGCCTTCTTTTCCGTCTTTTCACACCTCTGTTTTTTTTATGACTAACGGTTTTCCGGACCCGCAAGTTAATGGGGACATCAAGATTCACCACGTCCTTTATGAAGTCTTCCCTTATACCTTACTCCTCATTTTTCTTCCCAACTTTGCTTATAACATATCTAAAACTTCTCTCCCCGTGTTCTTCTTCCATTTATGTCTATATCATAATTTTTTTTTCAACATTTCCATACCCTTCCACCCACTACTAGTCGTTTCGCCCGTTTAGCTCACATACTCATAATCCTTCTTAATTACGCGTTTGTGTTGCAGCTGTGCATCCAAGTTTTTCGAGTGTTCTGCTACTTTTTCTCTTAGCACAAAATTCTTACAGTTTACACCCTCTCTATCCTCGTTCATCGAACCTTTATCTCTATTCTCATTCATCGAACCTTTATCTATCTTTCTGATGGTACGGCCGGGTGGTCTTCTATGCACATTCCTTACATTTCATTCATTTCCTCTATGATCGAATCTCTCGGTCTTCACATGAATTCTTATTCCATGTCAGTAATTTTCTAATCAATTGTGTCGACTCATCATCCTCGTTCTTTCCTCGATGAGTAATCGGTTTCCTACCGCCAACTCGTTAAAGTATTCTTCTTACTCCCATGGTTAATGATTTCCAGTTACTTTACTCCTAAATGCTCTCCTCTTCCTTCGACCAACCTATTAGTATACCTTTCTTACTTTCACCCTTAACCTTCCTTGGGTTTCTTCCTCCTCGAGCACCTTTCTTCTCTTGTTATTTGTAGTATCGGCTCTGAAGTTCGTGAAATATTCCTTTAAATGCGCAAATCTGTTCTATTCTTAAGTCATCTTTTTGGAAAGCTTCTCCACATCCGAGGCAACCGTGTTAATTTGACCACACACTTATCCCTTTATATACCTTTCGAGGGCTGGAAATCTCTTAACATCGTCGCAAGGCCTAACCATTCTTTCTCTTACTTCACATTCCTCGTCGTGGTCACTATCCTTTTAGCCCCACTTATCGAAGCCTATTCTACGACCCCACAAATTCCTCTTTTGTTCCATACCGCCACACTTTATCCACCCGCATGCCTACCTTCAAATTTTTACCCAAATAGTCCCGTGATTGCCCGTCGCCCCTCCTGGAGGCTTCACTCACTCATGTTTCTTACTTTTCACATTTTCTGACATTTTGATCTCCGTACCTTCCATCTACTCAATTTCTTTCCCTTCCAGATGTCATTACATTAAAACTCTCCAAGCCTAACCCATAGTGAAGATAACATCAGCTTACCTTGTAACATTTGTACTATTTATTTTTTTGTCACTTGAACTTCGTACCCTGTTCGATTAATGCCTTCCATATACCGCAACGTTGGTTGCCGGGATACACATACCCGCTGATATAGCTACGTATGGGATATTATATGTATACATATATATATAATTACTACCATCTCGCTTACACAATCTTTCCAAACGCTATTCGAACTCACCCTAATTCTAGAGCTGTCATGCACCTTCTTTCTCCTCACCAGTCTAGTCCGCCTCGTCCTACGTGACCTGTCAAGATGTCTAACTACTCTGCATACTCCAATCTCCCTTAGGCTGTTCTAGCTTCTCATTTGCCTCTTATATCTAAATTTATAGGACTTTTTGTACACTTCCCGGGGGTCACCCATCCTAGTATTTCTCTCACCCCAGCATGCTTAACCTAGAAACTCTGATGAAATCCAGTGTGTTAATGCTGGTATAATCATATCCACCTCACCGCATAACCTTCACCATAAAATCTAAAGCAAGTTGAAGTTTTGACAGATTCCAAAACGTTCTCGTAACGCATCTCCCTCCGAATTAGAAAGGGTCTCTTACTCTTCCGACTACACAATTACTATTTTAGCCTTTTTAACTCTCGCATTCACCTTTCATCCGTATGTATATCGCTTCTCGTTCTAGATTTCTAGATTCCCGATGGTAGCGAACACACTTTGGTCGCCGTTACTTATAAATACTCGGTTATCGGCCTCTTTGGGTTTTTGCTCACCACTATTAAATAATAATCTACAGCAAATGCACATACATAGAAATTCCAATAAGGACTCATATACCTGTAGCCGATCGGTCTCTAGTCTGATCTGGTGGACTATAAGGTGAAGTGTACTCCTCGTCATCGTCTACCCACCATCCGCTCGTCTGGCCTTCATCATCCCTCTCATTTGAGTCCGAGGGATATAAATAACCGGTAACTCCTAGTTTATTGACGGCCAAGATAGAGGGCTAGAGTAATCCGTAACACTCACCGGGGAGGCTGGTCTAACATAGTGCTCTACCATAGGAGCAGCTGGTATGGCCTCGGGAATTTCCTTCTCTGGTGTCCCAGAAAAATACTCAGACGGATCTGTGTCATAACTGTCCTCTGGGGGGTCCTCCTCCCTGGGAGTCAAAAACTCTGGAGGAATCGTTACTGGGTTGTTACACCTTGAAATTTTTTCCCTTAGCGTACGGTGAATAGACTAACGAGGGGTATGATGTCTACGAGGTTTGGACAAGTAAACAATAGTGTTTGATGATCCTAATTAGGATTTCCAAAGGCATTCGGGTTAAGGAAAGAAAGTTGTTAAGAGAAGCGAGCAATATGTTGGGTATCGGTAAGAGTATGGAGCTAATGATGTGTGGATGATGCCCCAAGGAAGAGTTATAACGTCCCTTATAATGGTATTGAAGTGATGAACGAGTGTTAAGAAGGTTCCACAAGGATCGGAGATCAAATGAGTCGACGAAACAACTTTCGGAAACCTGGGCAAACATACGGCCAGACATACTGGCCGTATAAAATCTACTGGCCGTATGTCCAGCCGTAGATTTAGCCCAGAATGACTTAAGTCACTGGACCAAATATACGGTCCAACATACGGTCAGTAGAAATTATACGGACCGTATGTTGGTCCGTATATTTCCAATCGGGCCGAAGTTAATTTTTTAATAAGGGACCTCATTTCATTTCATTTTCATTTTCATCTTCATTCCTCCTCCATTCAAGAAACCTCTAGAGTGTT
>NC_081343.1:13084478-13106817 GCF_029784015.1 Lycium ferocissimum | reverse complement strand
CCAAAAATTTGGGCGCCTGAAACGGCCACCCCTCCTAGAAACCCCTCTGTGGCGGGGTCCTTTTCCAAAGGGGGGCCCGCCCCCTCCAATAGAAGAATTCGATGATGGGGGGGAAAAAACCCCCCGCCTCTCAAAGGCGAAATCTAAAGAGAGCCGACTAACCCACCAACAAGACGCCTGATCCTGTCAGCCTCGGTAAGGATCAACGGAGGGGAATAACGAGCCAGATACAGATAGCAGGTTACATAGGCCTCCACCGATATACCCCTCTGCCGAAGATGTAGAAATTCCTCCTGCACGTCTCTCTCGAGGGCGGGGCACGTACTTCTCTCAAGGAAGGCCGGTGGGCGGAGTCCAAGTCAGGGGAGGGGAACCCTCAGGTCTGCAAGTAATAAAAATACCGCCACCAAGTCGTTGTGTCGTCGCGAA
The DNA here is from genome assembly GCF_029784015.1 of Lycium ferocissimum. Lineage (NCBI taxonomy): Eukaryota > Viridiplantae > Streptophyta > Magnoliopsida > Solanales > Solanaceae > Lycium > Lycium ferocissimum. Next base: position 13,106,388 of record NC_081343.1, on the reverse strand, counting down.
AATGATAGGACACATAATAAACTCTGTGGGTCTCTACGATCCCTATCTTATGCAGCTACTCATGCATATCCAGAATAAACTCATAAGCATCCTTAGAAGAAGTACTCGAAAACCACGGCGGTTCTAACTTCCTGAACCTCCAAACAAGGTCCTGATCAGACACGGTCATAATAGTGCCCTCCATGGGCCTAAGATCATCATCAGGAGCAAGCACCGCATCAATACGGGAAGCCATAACTCAGGGGTCTGCGCCCCAACTCTAGTCTGTGAACCTCTGCCAGGAGTAGCAACACCGGCAACTGGCGGGCATCCCGGATGAGCTCGGACTCTGGCCATAGTATCATGCATAGCACGATCGAAGTAACCTCGGGGCGTGTCCCGTCTTTGGAGCCCCGCTCTCTGCCGCGGCGGGGTCTCGTCCCCCGATCCTCGAGGGCTCGGGGAGACGGAGATCGCTCGCCTCTTGTCTTACCCGCAGGCCCTGCCCCGGCTGGGCGGCCCCCTTCTCTAGCTGCGCCGCACCCTTCACGGCTATCGCTCGCCCTCGGGTGCTAGCCGTAGCTGTCTGGCACCTAACCTCAGGCCATAATAGCTTGAGTCCTTAACATCTGTGAGAGAAGAGATAAGATAGCATCTGTGAGAGAAGAGATAAGAATCAGATACCAGTTGATCTTTCCAGATATTAATTAGAACAAAGTAGCACGAAAGAATGAAAGAAAGTGAGATTTTCTAAATGTCCTATAGCCTCTCGTAGATAAGTACGGAGCTCGTCGTACCGATCCACGAGACTCTACTAGACACGCTATTGTATTATAGATCGGTAACCTAGGGCTCTGATGCCAACTTGTCACAACCTAATTTGGTTAATTCGTGCGGGCACTTACCTTTTTCACCTCGATAACCGAACCCTCAATCTAACGATAAGTAAAGACATAAACAAATAATTCAATCAAGTGGAATAGAGTAATTATGTAAGCCTCACAATAATATAATAGAAATAGTGCAGAATAAGAAAAATAGCCCCAGGGTCTGGTCTAATCCATACAAAGCATCTAATGAAAAATATACAATTCTGGAATGTAGTAACACATAAATATATCTATGTCTCAAAATAGAAATAGTGATACACAAATAGGAAGAGTATTCAAGGTAGCGAACGTCTCGTGCTCACCCTAGAAACTCAATGCTATGCTGAAGGCGACTATCAGCCACGACATAGAAGCAGACCCAAACTGATACTCTGCATTCATAAAGGAATGCAACAATTGCAGGTTAGTACAAAACAACGATCTACTGGTAGGTATTATCGGCCAACTAAGCATAGCTAACATAATTTAAATAATAAAGCAGGATAGGCAGACAAATCAACAAGTATAACTCAACACAATAAAAGACAGGTATCCGTCATCGCCTAGGTTGAAGCATCTAAAACCAAGTATGTCAAATCTCTCTATATAAATAATCAAATCAATGAAAACAAGTATAACACTGGATCATCACAATATAAGCCATGATGCAATACAATGCAATGGTGTATGAATGCCAATGCAGTGTAATACCATGTAGAATTGTACTCCGGACGGAAGTATCGACATCTCGGTAGCACAAGCCAAGGTGACATGCGAAGTTTAAGGGCCACTCGTCCCGGATCTTGGCCTAACAGATAGACGAGACCCGAATCATTGCCCACGGGAGTTCTCACCAGCACAACCCTGGAGGACCCGCGGAGTCCATGCACTCATTCAATCCATGATTCTAGGACTAACATCGAATATCGAACTCTCACATAACTCTCATTTAAAAATCGAGCCAAGCTCATCATAATATTTCACCAAGTACCAACAGTGTATCAACAGTATATCATGAAGAATGAGAATGAGTGCAATGTATATGCCAATATCAAGAATCAGCTCAATATCACAAGTACCAACATGGGTACGCCAACAATATATCAGTGTCACAAGTACCAACATCTGTACGCCAACAATATATCAGTTTCACAAGTACTAACATGGGTGCGCCAACAATATCATCAATAACTACACAGGTCATACAGAACTCTATCCTTGTATCAACTTCAAAAGTAAGGTACCCTGCAATCACAACCGAGATGTAACAACAGTCCCTAAAATCTACTAACAACACGTGGCATCAATCCAACACAGTAGAATAATCAAGTCACAAAATAACAGGGTGGCTTGCCCCAATCACGCAACAGGGCTCAACCTAAGACAATATGCAACCCAATTTTATATCCGAAGGTTTACATGCTTTCTGCGACAATATAATCTAAATGTATGCTTCACTACACAAAGTCTCACCAAGGGTAAGCCATAACCTACCTGGGTGGTCGAATCGCAAGCACCAAACACCAACAATCACTCTTTTGCCTTGCACTTCCGCTGGGGCTCAAAAACAAAGAAGTCTAGGCATATTTGAAATATAGATTAGAAATCATGAAGAATGATAACAATATTGCTATCATTAAATTTAGGTCAAATCTAACTCTAGAATTTAGGGAAATGGGGCCCACAAGGTCAAAACGAGAAATTCGGGAGTAAAATAACAAATTAAACACTAGGTGATCAAAACCCAACAACTAATTGCTAAATTAATTCAAGGATTCACCTAATTTCGAATTCTAAGTTAAACCCCCAATTTTGGGTATAAACCCTAGCTCTTAAATTCAAGAATTCAATACTAATAATGGAAGATATATGATTAACAATCCTAGTTATATTATAATCTAGCATAATACCTTTCAATTTCATCATTAATAAGCCTAGATAGCCAAACCACCAAAATCCACTTTTAATCTTCCATTACTAAAGAACTAACAAGAAAAGAGGAATTCCAAGATGATTAGGATTAATGAAATAGCAAAAGGATTAGGAGAACTTACTATCAAGAATCTTCACCAATAATACCCAAGAAAGTTCCAAAGAGCTCTAATTTTGGAAATGGTATTAAATGATAGACTAACGGATTTTAACACTTCATTAAATGGACTCACTGCTCGTCACCCGCTTCTGCGACACCTAGGCCACTCCAGTGGTGCCATGACTTCTACAATGGTCAAGCCCAAATGGCCAGAACTGCTCCAACGGTAGGGTGACCGCTCCAGCGATACGGCCCCCGCCGGTCTTTGATCTTTACCAAGGCGGCACCGGACGCCGAAATCACCATAGTCTCATATTTCAATCCGATATTTTGACTAATTACTGAGGCTATCTGCTCATGTATCACATACATTGACACATATAAAACACGCTACAAATGCACTCATGGCCTTAGAATTACCAACAGAGGTCTCGTTGTTCGAGTCAATCCCCGATATCTTAATTCCAATTTCCCAACCCAAGTCTCAAAATGCATCCGAGTGCATCGAAAATCGAACCAAACATACACACAAGTTCTAAATGACCATCCAAACCTCTAGGAATCGATGAGTTTAGGAAAAATGTCCATTTACCCAAGAGTCAACTTTGGGTCAACTCTTTTCGCTTAAAGTCCATATTTCATAAAAAGTCAGCCAAATCAAGTCTAGACACCTCAGGAAGCATGTCAACGGTCCCCTCGGGTCAAAAGTGAGCTAACCAAACTCGAAAAGGGGCAAAGATACTGGAAATACTATAACGACCAAACGGGTCATTACATTAGATATGATAGATTTTTATGTTATTTTGGGTATGAGTTGGTTGTCCCCGTACCACGCGATCTTGGACTGTCAAGCCAAGATAGTCACCTTTTCCATGTCTGGGATTCCTAGACTTAAGTGGAGGGGTGCTCCAAGTCCCGCTCCGAAGATGATCATTTCCTATCTCTGAGAAGAAATTAGTCGACAAGGGGTGTTTGGCCTACTTGGCCCATGTTCATGATATTAGTGTTGATTCTCTACCCCTTGAGTTTGTGCCCATGGTGTGCGAGTTCACGGATGTATTCCCTTCTGATTTGCCGGGTATGCAACCCGATGGCGACATTGATTTCTTTATTGACCTAGAGCGGGGCACTCACCCGATTTCCATTCTGCCATACAAAATGGCACCTACCGAGTTGAGAGAGTTAAAGGAGCAGTTGCAGGATCTTCCTAGTAAGGGATTCATTAGACCGAGTGTCTCCCTTTGGGGCGTTCCAATATTATTTGTGAAGAAGAAAGATGGGACGATGAGGATGTGCATAGATTATCGTCAGTTGAACAAGGTCACCATTCTTAATAAGTATCCTATTCCTCGTATTGATGACTTGTTCGACCAGCTTTAGGCTACTTCTATGTTTTCAAATATTGATTTGAGGTCAGGTTATCACTTGCTAAAGATTCAGGCCTAGGATATCCTGAAGACAACCCTTAGGACTCGTTATAGTCAATACGAGTTCCTTGTTATGTCATCTAGGCTTATAAATGCCCCTGCAACTTTCATGGACTTGATGAATGGAATTTTTAAGCAATAATTGGATTCTTTTGTCATTGTCTTCATCGATGCTATCTTGGTACATTGGAAGAGTAAAGAAAAGCTTGAGTGTTATTTGAGGATTGTCCTTGGGTTATTGCGAAAGAAAGAGTTATATGTAAAGTTTTCAAAGTGTGAGTTCTGGATTGATTCAGTGGCATTCTTGGGCCACTTGGTGTCAAAGTACGGGATCATGGTTGATCCTAAGAAGATTGAGGTTGTTAGGGGTTGGTGAGGCCCACTACAGTTATTGAGACTTGTAGCTTTATGGATTTGGCTAGTTGCTACCATCAATTTGTCAAAGAGTTTGCTTTTATTACTTCTCACCTAACAAGATAGACTCAGAAGGAGGTCCCTTTCCAGTGGTCCGATTCTTGTGAAGAGAGCTTTCAAAAGCTCAAGACCTTGTTTACTACGGCCCCGATTTTGGCATTACGCGTGAAGGGTAAGGATTTCTCAGTGGATATTATGATAATCATAAAAGTTTGGAACTGCGTTGAAGATATTGGAGTAGTATAATTAACTATGTGATTTGATGCATGCAACCCTAATTTAAAAACCCTATTTTGCACATGGTTGCCTTGACCACTGGCCACCCGTTACCGGCGGTTGGTTAGCCTCCGTCAACAACCAACGCTATACAGTACCCACCCCTCACTTAACCAAAATCTCATGATAATAAGCCCTTGTCCCATCCATAGCTTCAACTCCAAACTATGCTCAAACACTTCTGCATGGGACAACACCCACATCCAACCCCATTTGTTATCCAATACTAATAAATGAGGTAATGTAAGTTGGTGGTATCCCTATGGTGCGTTGGACAATATGCGAAGTGTCTAGAATGGAGCGAGATTGAAAACCAACAACATGCCATTGTTGGTAAGTTTTCATATGGATAGAAGAATTGAGGAATATTAATCCTTAGCAGTGTGGTGTGAAGGGGAAGTGTGATATTGGTTTCTTAAGAGATAGACATCTGTTGATAAAATGTTCTCCAATGGAAGCTTTCATTTATATCTCCTCAAAGAGTGCTTTTTGGCCTAAATCCAAGGATGGTTTTACGTATCAAATGTGACCCTTAATTTATGATTCAATTTTAAGGTTGAGGAACAAACTTCAATAGATATAGCTTGGATTTCTTTTCCAAATCTGCTTCCAACATATTTTGTCAAAGAATCATTGTTTACATTGGCAACTATTGTTCGAAAACCCTTATTACTTGTCATGGCTACTATAAACAAAACTAGACCTAATTGTGCGAGAGTTAAGGTCCAACTAGATTTGTTATCTAATCTTCCTAAGTTTGTTATGATGGAAACTAAATATGAGAAGACTAAGGAGATTAGTGTGGTGAAAGTGAAAATTCAGTACGATCAACTTACCAAAGTATTGCACTGAATGCATTCTGCAAGGCCATGCAAAGGAGGAATGTCGTGTCTTGCATCCAAAATTGGTGGCAGACAAATATGAAACAACAAAGGAAGCGGAGAAGGAGAAAGAGAAAGAGGAGGTGTCAAACGTGGCTACAACCTCTACACAAGGAAGAAGGAGGAGATATTATGGATGGAGCTATCATGTGCGGAAATATGTGCCAAAGGTTCTATCTCGTGGGAAAGTTGTTACTTATCCTGGAATTGCTGACAAAGGCAAAATGAGAAGTAATGATGTTGCTGATGAAAATATTTCTAGGAACAAGAGTATTCTTGCATATGAAGGTGGAGTTTCAACACAAAGGAATTTTGATGTGCTAGAGAAAGTCACAGAAGAAGAAGTCAGTAATGATGTGGAGGACAAAGCTGCAGATAATACTAATGTGGTATCCAAGGAGATAGTAAATGACAAAGGAGAGGCTATTGAATCATCTGGTGAGAAAGATATGGAGGAGAATGTTGAGACCTTGGAAACTACAGCAGTTACATATGATGTGGCAGTCAATGACGGAGAAGATAACAACAAAGATATAAGAGAAAAGATGGATAAAAATGTAGAATAATTAGATGAGATAACAAAGGATGAGCATCAAGGTGTGGGAGACAAGGTTGATGAAGTTTCCATTGCTAATGAAGTAGATGATGCTGACAAAGAAATAGAGGACATTCTTGAAAAGTGTAAGGACCTTACAAAGGAAAATGCAGTAGAGAAATCTACCAGCCAAAATGTTAATAAGGATGGCGATGTCTCAGAATTTGTGATGGAAGATAGTCGTATTGATGTAAGACGCTATGTGTATATATATATATGTATTACCACGCCTTAATGGCCGGACGAGATATTATATACAGATATGTATGGAAAAGTTCTTAAAATGCTAAGCATGCACGACATTCTCCTTAAAAGGGCATTCAGAGGCACAGGTTGACTTTTTATATATTACTTTATCTTCATATGTTCATTATATTATTTTCCATGTTCGGTACCTCTTGCTATGTTACTATTCATGCCTTACATAATCGGTACTCTATTTGTGCGCGTCCGCTTCTTGTGGACCTTTGCGTTCATGCCGCGGGTTAGGTAGCACAATAGGACGATCCATATCAGTAGGACCTCACCTTAGCGGTAGTCAGCACACTCCATTGATCCGGAGCTTCAGCCCTTTTTGGTATGCTATCTTGTTATATGGGTACGGCGGGGCCTTGTCCTGCCTTTTCTACAGTTGTACTCCATAGAGGTCTGTAGACAGTGATATGTAGTCGTGATGTTATACGGCCTCGTCGGCGATTTTTTTTTTGTTGTACGGTATATATGTAGCGGCCAAATCGGCTCGCCTTTGTTACTCTCGGTACTTATATATATATATATATATATATATATATATATATATATATATATATATATATATGCGTTGGCCGTGAGTTCTCGGTGCGGTGCCTTTTATATTAATTGTTCGAGAGACAGTATAGCTCGATTCACGAGTTATTGTATGGGCCCAGAATAGTCAGTGAGAAGTAAATGCAAGCATAGGAGTGCTTGGCCAGTAATGGTCGGGCACTTGTTACGGCCCATCGGTTTGGGTCGTGACACATTCCCCCGTTTTGTGCAGTAATATTGACCCCATCGTATAAAAGAAGATCTAAACAACCAACAAACCTCCTCACTCTTTCCCTCAAGTCCGGTATCATAAGTGGATCATGCTTAGCCAGACTGACAAATTCCAAATAGTAGTTCTGAACTGGCCTGCCATTTTGCTTAAGCTTCAGGAATTGCTCAGCCCTAGCTTCTCTGACTTCTATTGGCATGAAGTGGTCTAGGAATGCGCTTGAAAATTCATCCCATGTAGCCTCAAGTGAATCCTCACCTTAGGATAATTCCCAAGATTCATACCAAGTGTTAGCAATGCTCTGCAGCTGATGAGCTCCAAAAGTAACTACTTCAGCTTCCGTAACTGTCATAATCCTGAAGATATTCTGAAAAGCATCAATGTAGTCCTGAGGGTCCTTGTCTTTCTTTGTCCCCGTGAAGACTGGGGGATTCATCCTGAGAAAGTCCTTAGTCTTATAATGCTCTCTATTATTCCCTGAACTTGACCCAGATTCTTGACGCTGGGCCTGAGTTGCTACCAACAGAGTGAGCATGTTAATGACGCTTCTAACATCAATATCATTAGTTTTGCGAGGAGGAATTGGAGTCGCTATTGGAGTAGTAATCATTAGTGGCGTAGTCTCTGGCAGAGGCGCCTGATCCGAAGTGGCTCGGATAGCCTCGGTCCTTACAGCATTAGCAGCTGCTCTTTGTCTATTAGAAGTCTTCCTTTAGAAATACGTATACGCACGAATTAGAAGGCATCCTAAGCGCACTACTCTAACTGTACGATCTAGAGTATGAAAGAAGTGAGACAATCCTAAAAGTCTTAGTGGTCAACTGTTTATATGTATGGGGCCCTCACACATATAAAAGTGACCCCACTGGACACAGTTTCATAGGCTCCCTAAAACACTTGAACCTAGTTCTCTAATAGCAAGCTATGTCACGCCCGATCCATGGCCTGGCCGAAACACAGCACTCGGTGCCTCACTGCATGCGACCGAGCGAACCACATGGCTTTTTAAATCATCATGAGGCATAGCATAAGCGGAAATATAATGTGAGAACATGATGGGCTTTTAAGAACACATATGAGGTCATAAAAATTAATAAAATACTCGTTATGTCACGCCCCAATTCCATGGGACGTGATGGGCACCCGACCCCACATCCGGAGCCGAGCGAACCCACAGACTCCTACTGCACACATAAATTTTTTTTTTCAAATCTATAAATCGAATAATCATGAAATACATAATAAAGCTTTCAAACTTTACAAAATCTGTGATTATACAAAATTAACTACATAACACAACTCGACATATCGGCTGATGGAGCCGCTGACAGACTGACATACCATACCCACAACGACGCGTCGCAAAGTCTCTAATGCACGGATCCAAACACAACGTACAAACTCGACTCGGCGGTGCTCCCGGGAAGATGGAGCTCACCAATCTTCGCCGGGAACACCTTCGCAATAACTTCAACTCATCGGAGTACCGCGCGGCATGAAACGCGCCCCCGAAGACGGGGGGTCGATACGGAAAATGTACCGAGTATGTAAGACATGCAATACGGAAAACAAAACTATAACGAAACGGACAAAACGGTAAATACATTTACTCGAATACCAGACGCTTACCGTTCAGACCTAGTCCATACGCACCTGTCTCATATGTCAGAAAAGGTACAGAAAGTAAGTCAACCAGAATACCAAAATGCGTGCTTTACCACCACAGACCGCATGTCCGAAGAGGTGCAAATCGTACAGAATGTTCGGACGAGATCATGTATACGAACGTACAAAATGCTAGACGATATCGTATATCGACGCGGACGTACGGAGGTATATCACGGTCGGACATACGGACGCATTCGTTCCGAGTGTACGGACAGATTCGTGTTCCGAGTCGGACGTGCGAGGAGATATGTCAGACAGATTCGTATTCAGAGTCAGACGTACAGAGATGTGTCAGAGTAACATGTCCCGGCCCTCCTGTGAGGGACTCGGTGGATAGACTCATAAATGTATGTCAAAGTCATGGATCACAGATGCATATAACATGTCCCGGCCCTCTGAGGAGGGACTCGGTAAATAGGATCATATATCAGATTCATAAGTCATACATGCAAATAACGTGTCCGGCCTTTGTTAAGGGACTCGGTGAAGTAGAATCATGCATATCAGAATCATGTGCCAAGTATACATAACGTGTCCGGCCCTCTCTTGCGGGTCTCGGTGAATAATCATAATAAGCCGTCCGGCCACCATCCCCGTACCATCAAATCGTAAGTATATACGGATAACGTGTCCCGGCCCGCAAGTACGAGGGACTCGGTGAATAATGCAGAGAAGTGCACGATAACATGTCACGGCCGGGACTCGGTGAATCGAATCGTATCGTAACGTACACACGAGATCATAACATGCCCGGCCCGGGACTCGATGAAAGATACATTGAGTCGCGCACGAACGGAGTAGTGCAGAAACATATGCATATAGAATCAGACTCGATGAATACATACGCTTATTAACATCTGAAGAATCAGAACAAGTTTCGGGTTCTTCCGAGTTAGCATCGGAGAGTTATAGCATTTAACATACCGAAACCTCTTCGGACTTTCAAGCGATCCGAGATCGTGCATAAAGGACATTGAGGCTTACAGAGGATTCTCATATCAGATTACTCGGATCGGATGACTCATATCAAGACACTTATACCAACTATTCATACCGAATGCTTTTGAAATTCTCATATCGGAACAATTTATGTCGAATGCTTATATCGAGTGTTCATATCGGATCATTCGTATCGGAGTGTACGTATCGAATAGTCAAATCGAATACTCATATACGCATTACCGGATTCCTATAGCAAACACGGAACATTAGCCAACGGTTTCCATTAATTATCGTACGGAATTAAAGCAAATAGTACCATACATTTAGGTCTCGGGGTTGTGGGCCCACCTTGGATCAAGTCGGGTATCGAACATAGAAACGTGGTCATTATTTTTCATTGGTTCATCCTCAAAAGTTTCAAGGCATTCCGGTTTCATTTTTAAAAGTTACAAACATTTGAACATCTATTTACAATAAGGCGTACTCATTTAGTTCAATTCTACTGAGTCAATAGTAACTAAATTCAAGCTCAGATTTCTAGAATTAGAGTAGCCCCCGAGGCACATATTCAAGCCTATTACATCTATGACATGCCAAAGAAAGAAAGAGTAGGCCTTACATACCTTTTCGCCGCTTACGCTACTCCAAATCCTCGTCCAAAGTTCGCCAAAATCTGTGATTTGGTCATGTTTACCAATTACTATTCATGAAGCTTTAAAACTCCAATCTTGAACTTGTTTTTATCTGCCGGAATTTCGGCAGCACCTCCCCTGTAAATGCACCATCCCGAGAATATGGCTCGGCCCCAATTAACATTAACAACAATCCGGGAATTCAACCCGGCCAAACTTTCAATCATAAATGCCAATATTCAACCCAAAACGCATTCTAACATTCTCAATCTTTTTTTCTTACAATTCCATAACATACTACTTACATTCAATTCAATTCCAATGCTCACATATTCATTACTAATCCGCAACCATACATTTTATTGCCATACATGTACATTAACCTAAACAACGGTTTTCACTTTATATTACATAATTCACAATGGCGACAACAAAATGTCCAACTACACCATTTTACCAAAACTTACCAAATATGATCATTTTCGGCCACAACCATAACACATACACTTTGATGACTTCTCATCCATTTCTTGACATTACAACAACAAACAACACACTACACAAATTCATCCATTCTTTCCATACCAACTAGCCACCATTCGGCCACACCACAATTCACACAACTTCACACATTTCATCTATTTTAACATTACATAATCCATAACATAACAATCAAATTACTTCATAGACTTAATTCCTTACTCCTATTTCATACAACATGCTCACCACCTTGCACACGGCCACCCACACCATAACCAAATTTTCATGAACTTCTATCATTTCTATACTTCACAACATGTACAAATCATTCACAACACATAAAAAAGATGGGATTAACTCTTACCTTTCCTTCCTCTTATCCCACGGCTAGCTTGTTTTTTTTTTTTTTTGCAAAACGAACAATTTTCTCCTTCCAACAATCACTCCACGTCGAAGAGGACCTTCCACTTGGTATAAAACTTGGAACAACAATTTTTATGATCAACTTTGGGGGGGGCTGGTTCGGCCAGCCCCTATCTTGCCGTGTTGCTCTTCTTTTTTTTTTGTCTTGCTTTCTTTCTTTCTTTCTCTCCTCTTCCTTAAAAGATGACAAGCACACACATATATATATATATATATTTAAGAGTCATGTGAGGGGCACATGCCCCTCTAGAAATTTCCCTTCTTTTTCTTTATTTTCTTTTTCCTTTTTCTAGAATTATTCTTGATTTCCTCCTTTCATGACTTTTTTTTCTAGAGTTAATGTGAAATTACCATTTTGTCCCTCGTCTTTCCACAAAATTACCATAATGCCATTTTGCAAATTTTCCATTTTTGCCCTCGAGTCTTTCTCATTATTTCCACACTAATAATATTTTCCAACGACTTACGCCTTACAACGAAACCAAAAAATGACCTTACCCTAAACTTTCCGCCATTGTCTCGAAATATCCGAGGACTCGAAATGCAAGGTGTAACATCCTTCCCCCTTTTAGAACATTCGTCCTCGAATGTTCAACTAGTCTTACGGGCTTCCATAATCACCTTGGGGGGGGGGATCCCGTTGTAGCTTAAGCGTCCTTATCAAACATATTACAACATCGTTGCTCTTAACTTGCCGTTACACTTCTCTCACTCGCTTCCCCCCTTTTGGGGCGTACTTATACCTTCGTACTTATTCATACCCTTATATTTTCCATTCTCTCTCGGATCCTAGCTTCCAAATTTCATGCAGATTTTTATTCCTTAGCACACTTTATTCTTGTTATCTACTTTCCTCCAAAATCTTACCCTCTTTACCTTTGTTGTCACTTGAATTTCGGTGCTCTTATTCGATCAACGGTTTCCCACACCGTAGCACCGGTGGATCGGGAATCACACACTCACCGATACGATCACATATGGGGTACCGTATACATTCATACACATGCACATAATTATCATTAGTATCAACTAACCCACAAAATACTTCCCAATACTATTCAAGCCTATCCGAATTCCGTAAAACGTAACGTACTTCCGTCCCTTTTTCGGCCTACTTTGTGGCATTCTATACGACCTGTTGTGATTTCCAATTATTTCGTACATATTTAATTTCCTTTAGGCCACCCTGGATTTTCGTTTGTCTCTTATACTCAAATTCATGAAATTTCTTCATACTTCCCAGGGGGTCACCCATCATGAGATTGCTCTTGCTTGAGCACGCTTAACTTTGAAACGTTAGTAGAATCCGGTGCCTTAGGGCCGATATAATCGCGTAAATTTTCTCGTACAACCTTTATTGCATAATTCGGGGCAGGTGAAAGTCTTACATACTCCGAAACACGTCCATAACACGTCCTTTTGCAAAATTACCATTTTACCCTTTTCCGTCCTTACTATCCCGAATCTGCCAAGAGCAATTCCCAACAACATCTCACAGATCATACCGCCTCATATCAGACCATGTTACGTCGTATAATATCATGTCATGCCAAATCATAGCCGTACAGGGCTTGGGTTTCGATAACGAACAAATATGTCATGATTCACCTTCGTATCTTTCCATATCCTCATTCGTCTCCTACCGCCGTATGTAAGGCTTACATGCGGGATCCGGTTCCCCATGACCGGGCTCTATCGCACGATCTTATGACGAGAAAGAAGGTCGACAATCCCCTAAATGCCCCGTAGTCTCCGTTTATAAATGTGGCCGGCTTCACACTATAAACGGGACCCTACCGGACACGACTGCGTGACGCCCTTAGACCGACCTCGCTGCGATACCACTCGTCACGCCCCAATTCCATGGGACGTGATGGGCACCCGACCCCACATCCGGAGCCGAGCGAACCCTACGTACTCCTATTGCACACATAAATTTTTTTTTCAAAATCTATAAATCGAATAATCATGAAATACATAATAAAGCTTTCTAGTTTACAAAATCGTGATTATACAAAATTAACTACATAACACAAACCGACATATCGGCTGGTGGAGCCGCCGACGTGACACACCATACCACAACACGCCGCTCGCAAAGTCTCTAATGCCATCGTAAATCACAACGTACAAACTCGACTCGGCGGTGCTCCGGGGAAGATGGAGCTTGCCAATCGGAACACCTTCGGAATATCTTCAACTCATCTGTGGGTACCTGCGCGGCATGAAACGCAGCCCCCGAAGAATAGGGGGTCAGTACGGAAAATGTACTGAGTATGTAAGGCATGCAATACAGAAAACAGAACTATAACTGAAACAGACAGACATAACCGGTAAATACTTTACTCAGAATACCAGACGCTTACCGTTCGGACCTAGTCCATACGCACCTGTCTCATATGTCAGAAAAGGTACAGAAAGTAAGTCAACCAGAATACCAAAATGCGTGCTTTACAACACGTACCGCATGTCCGAAGAGGTGCAAATGCAAATGTTCGAGACGAGATCATGTATCGGGCGGAATGTTCGCTTAGACGATATCGTATATCGACGCGGACGTACGAGAGGTATATCGAACGGACCGTAATCACGGTCGGACATACGTTCCGAGGTGTATCGTCGAGATATTCGTGTTCCGAGTCGGATGTGCAGAGATATGTCGACGGATTCGTACTTCGAGTCGGACGTACGAGATGTGTCGGAGTAACATGTCCCGGCCCTCCCGAGGGGACTCGGTGGATAGACTCATAAATGTATGTCAAAGTCATGGATCACGTATGCATATAACATGTCCCGCCCTCCGAGGAGGGACTCGGTAAATAGGATCATATATCGCATTCATAAGTCATACATGCAAATAACGTGTCCCGCCCTTGTTAAGGGACTCGGTGAAGTAGAATCATGCATATCGAATCATGTGCCAAGTATACATAACGTGTCCCGCCCTCTCGCGGGTCTCGGTGAATAATCATAATAAGCCGTCCGGCCACCATCCCCGTACCATCAAATCGTAAGTATATACGGATAACGTGTCCCGCCCCGCAAGTACGAGGGACTCGGTGAATAATGCAGAGAAGTGCACGATAACATGTCCTGGCCCGGGACTCAGTGAATCAGAATCGTATCGTAACGTACACACGAGATCATAACATGCCCTGGCCCGGGACTCAGTGAAAGATACATTGAGTCGCGCACGAACGGAGTAGTGCAGAAACATATGCATATAGAATCAGACTCGATGGATACATACGCTTATTAACATCTGAAGAATCAGAACAAGTTTCGGGTTCTTCCGAGTTAGCATCGGAGAGTTATAGCATTTAACATACCGAAACCTCTTCGGACTTTCAAGCGATCCGAGATCGTGCATAAAGGACATTGAGGCTTACAGAGGATTCTCATATCAGATTACTCAGATCAGATGACTCATATCAAGACACTTATACCAACTATTCATACCAGAATGCTTACGCTGAAATTCTCATATCGGAACAATTTATGTCAGAATGCTTATATCAGAGTGTTCATATCAGATCATTCGTATCGGAGTGTCTGTATCAGAATAGTCAAATCAGAATACTCATATCTGCATTACCGGATTCCTATAGCAAACACGGAACATTAGCCAACAGTTTCCATTAATTATCGTACGGAATTAAAGCAAATAGTACCATACATTTAGGTCTCGGGGGTTGTGGGCCCACCTTGGATCAAGTCGGGTATCGAACATAGAAACGTGGTCATTGTTTTTCATTGGTTCATCCTCAAAAGTTTCAAGGCATTCCGGTTTCATTTTTAAAAGTTACAAACATTTGAACATCTATTTACAATAAGGCGTACTCATTTAGTTCAATTCTCCGAGTCAATAGTAACTAAATTCAAGCTCAGATTTCTAGAATTAGAGTAGCCCCCGAGGCACATATTCAAGCCTATTACATCTATGACATGCCAAAGAAAGAAAGAGTAGGCCTTACATACCTTTTTCTGCCGCTTACGCTACTCCAAATCCTCGTCCAAAGTTCGCCAAAATCTGTGATTTGGTCATGTTTACCAATTACTATTCATGAAGCTTTAAAACTCCAATCTTGAACTTGTTTTTTTTTATGCGGAATTTCGGCAAAGACCTCCCCGTAAATGCACCATCCCGAGAATATGGCTCGGCCCCGATTAACATTAACAACAATCCGGGAATTCAACCCGGCCAAACTTTCAATCATAAATGCCAATATTCAACCCAAAACGCATTCTAACATTCTCAATCTTTTTCTTACAATTCCATAACATACTACTTACATTCAATTCAATTCCAATGCTCACATATTCATTACTAATCCGCAACCATACATTTTATTGCCATACATGTACATTAACCTAAACAACGGTTTTCACTTTATATTACATAATTCACAATGGCGACAACAAAATGTTCAACTACACCATTTTACCAAAACTTACCAAATATGATCATTTTCGGCCACAACCATAACACATACACTTTGATGACTTCTCATCCATTTCTTGACATTACAACAACAAACAACACACTACACAAATTCATCCATTCTTTCCACACCAACTAGCCACCATTCGGCCACACCACAATTCACACAACTTCACACATTTCATCTATTTTAACATTACATAATCCATAACATAACAATCAAATTACTTCATAGACTTAATTCCTTACTCCTATTTCATACAACATGCTCACCACCTTGCACACGGCCACCCACACCATAACCAAATTTTCATGAACTTCTATCATTTCTATACTTCACAACATGTACAAATCATTCTCAACACATGGAAAATGAGATTGAACTCTTACCTTTCTTCCTCTTGTCCCACGGCAAAAACTTGTTTTTTGTTCCGCCAAACGAATAATGTTTTCTTGCTTCCAACAACACCACGCTAACGAGGGCCTTTCAATTAGTAATAAAACTTGGAACAAACAATTTTTCATGAAATCAAAATGGGGGCTGGTTCTCGCCCTATCTTGCCGTGTTCCTCTCTTTTTTTTTTTTTCTTTCTTTTTCTTTCTTTCTTTCTTTTCTCTTCAATTAAAAGATGACAACACACACATATATATATATATATATATAAGAATGTGAGGGCACATGCCCCTCTCTAGAATTTTCCTTCTTTTTCTTATTTTATTTTTCCTTTTTCTAGAATTCTCTTGATTTTCTCCTTTCATGACTTTTTTTTCTAGAGTTAATGTGAAATTACCATTTTGTCCCTCGTCTTTCCACAAAATTACCATAATGCCATTTTGCAAATTTTCCATTTTTGCCCTCGTCTTTCTCATTATTTCCATACTAATAATATTTTCCAACGACTTCGTTATAACATGAACGCGGAAATAACATAGGTTGAGCCAAAGATAGCTAAACACCTTGCATGTCTAACATAACTAAAGCTGACTAGTCTATGAAACCTCACAATTATGAGTCTTGTGGTTGGAAAACGTACTATTTGGGACAAGGCTGACATACCTTTAAATGCATAACTAATAAAATAAATATAACTGGCTTGTTATATCCCGTATTTTATGCATTGGAACAATTCAGATTAACTATGGAAAGTTAGGGACAAAACCATTAAAAGGTTCAAAGTGGGATTTTTTGACCTTCGATTTTATTTTGAGTCATAAGTTGGTGCATGAATTTGTGCATGGAACAATTAGGAAAATTTGGGACCAAAAATGGAATAAATGGAACTTGAAAATCATGCACTTTCTTGCATTTAGCCGTGGCTTGGAGGAATGGCCCACACAAATTGTGTTCAATTTTTATTGCTCCAACACATGGTGTGGGCCAAGGACAATTGTGCACTTCATATAATAGCAAAAGATGATCAACTAGTCTTCATTATTCATTTCCAACACTTAGAAAAAAAAGAGCAAGAAGTTGAAGAGCAAAAGAGAGCTCTCGGCCAACGGCAAGGGGAAAACCAACTTCAATTCTATCCATTCCAAAAATATTTTGTTGATGTAAATCCACTATTTTGAGGTCCTAAGTAGCGTGGAAGTGTTGTTGGAGCGATCAACCCGCTAGTTTTCATCCTTGGAAACCTAGCCTATTGTGAAGTTGAAGGAAGAAGGTAAGATTTGATCTTGTTTATGTGTTATAAAGGTTGTATGTATGTTGTAGTATGTTAAAATGGGATAAATCATGAAATATGGCATGTTGGAGTGAAGGTGGTGTGTGTAGTATATAGCCGTGTGAGGTGTGTGTGTGTTGTGTTGTATTGTAGCCATGAATTGAAGTCTAGTTAGCATGTTGTGATCATTCTAGGGTGAAGAATGAATGAGAATCATCAATATGTATATATGTTGTGTTGGTAGAAAATGGTCGTATTATATGACAATGAATGAATTAATATCGCTTAATGCTTTAGTCGTCGTCTTTATGAATTCTATGTTGGAAATGAATGTTAATGACTCAAGATTGAGGTTGTAAATGTATGGGATGATTTGGAGGTTATTGTACCTTTAATGTAACTTGTGTAATTATGAGAATGATATTGTTAGAATGTGAATTGTTGGTGCAAATCATGAATTGGAAATATGGGAGTATGTTATAGTGGTGTTTACGGGTTTGAAATTTGTTTCGGGTAGAGTGGAGGAATTTTTGGATTGTTGGAAATGTTGTATGAATTGCTTAGAATGTTTTTAAATGTTGTTGGTACGGGTTCGGGTTAGTATTTGAATGTATAAGCGTCGATGTTGGCTTGAAGGTAAGCCGTTGAATTGAATTTATGAATGTTGTTGAATGATGGAAAAAGAGTTATTAATGTTGTATTGCCTTTCGGATTGATTATTAATGTTTCTAGGTTGGTTGTTGTTGTTGTTGTTGTTGATTTGTGGTTAAATTCTCGGGGTTGGCCTATTTAGGGGAAATCTTTGCTGAAATTTCTGAAATTTGATGTTCGTTTGGAAATGAATTCCTAAATACCTTTGGCTAATGTTTAGCATATTATGACGTTGTGTAGATCTTGGGGAGTCCGAGGCGTAGGTTGATATTAGGTTGAGTTTGGAGTAGCTTGGAGAGCGTTTGAGGTATGTAAAGCGTAACCCTTCCTTCTTTGGGCATGCCTTAGTTACGAATAGGCTATAACACGAGCCTCGAGGAAATTCTATTCTCGCAATCCGAGCATGTTTATGACTCCTATTCATTTCTTGGAAATTCGTATGTTAGTATAATGAAATATTGGCCTTCATGCCTTTGAAATGGTTTTCAACTGTACATAAAGTTTGGCTTTTAAAGAGTTAAGTAACTACGAACGCCGTATCTTTCACGAAGGCTGGATTGCCTCGATATGCTCGTAGGTGATGTTATGGTGTATGATGAGTATGTTTTTTCCATAGGCGGCTCGACTCGGGTTAAACACGGGTCCGTGGGTCCCGCGACTCTTCTTTTTTATAATCTGACGACTTTTGAAAGAATCCGATTTGGTTTATTCCGTTCAAATACGATCGGGTTACTTATCGCCCGAGTTTGTAATAATGGTTCGATAACTTGTGATGACTATGGATTTAAATGTAGGCGGGCCCGGATTGGGTTGACGCTCGTCCGTGGGTCCGCGATCTCTTGTATGATTACTGAAAGGCTTTTTGAAAAGAACTTAATATATTTACCTTCGACCCAAGGCATGATTATACATTTGTCTGTTGAGCACAAAATAATGATTCATGTACCTATGATTGAATCGTATTGTGGATACGAAGATTGGTACGTATCGTTCAGGTGACATTCGGAGGAAATTTGATTTGACTATTTTCTTGGTTTGAAATAATAGTTCGCTTTGGTTATTCTATTGGGTTTGTAATAATGATTTGTATGCGGTACGTGATATTGCGGCCCAGGTATTCGGCCGCGGTATGTTATGTGATATAGCCATTGGGTATACGCGCGGTATGCTATGTGATATTGCCCCATTTGGGTATTTGGCCGTGGTATATTACGTGATATTGCCACTTTGGGTATTTAGGCGCGGTATGTTATGTGATATGATAGTGCCGGCTAGTTTTGACCGCGGTATATGGTGTGATATTAGTGTATATATGCTTTGTTATTCTTGAGAAAAAAAAATAATAACATGATAAATAAACATTTTGGTATTTTTGGATATGTACTTACTTTACGCTACTCCGTTTCGATTATGACTCAAATTTGATTATTGTATATTTCACGCATTGCATACTCGGTACATGTTCAGTGCGGCCCCTTTCTTCGGAATTGCGTTTCATGCCCGCGGTACGAACGTACGGTTCGGTGATCCGCCGGTCTAGGACTTTTATCTTTCTTTGTTGGAGGAGCTCCTTTTATTCCGGAGCCTACCTTTTGGTATATATTCTCCCGGGTTTTGTGACGCCCGGACGGGCCAATGACGATGTTATTTTTAGGGGAATTACACCCCACCTATATTTTTTCAAAAATATAGATTATGTACATATGGTAGATGATGTTTCGAGGGGTAAGAAACATATTTTGATCTTTTTTATGATTCGGCCCCTCGATTCCCTCCTTTTTTTTTTTTGCCCCCTCGCCTTTTTTGATGCTTCATTATTGTTTATTTTTTCACATACCCCAAATTTTATTCGTACCGATGTCCTTTCTTCCGACGCCGTGTTCATGCCCATGCAGAAGGGGGGGCCCCCGACTCATAGGAGCTAGCAAAACTTGAGAGCACTCCATTTTTTTTAAAGGGGTTTGACTATTCTTTGGTACATATGTCCGTATATAAATTTTGGGGCCCGAGGGGGTCCCGCCCCGGCCCGTAATTGTTTTCCCGAGAGGTTCGTAGATACGAAAGGGGGTGGGTGTCCGGTCCCATGGCTTGTATGTATATGTATATATATATATTATTTTGATAGCCGAAGGGCTTATGTTTATAAAGGCAAAAGGGTTTTAAAAAAATTTTCGCTTTATATGATTCGAGAATAAGATGAAAAACCGTAAGCGGGGGAAGGAGGGTGTTCCTGTTTCCCCCTTGACACCCGTGGGCCCCCCGCAGCCCGGCGAAACCCTCGTTTATGTAGGGGGAAGGACCCCCCCAGCCCCCCGGGGGCGTGGGGGCCCGGGGATGCCCATTTGCTGACCGTACCCGGAGGGGGCCCGGGGCCGGGGGACGGACATCGCCCCCGGACCAAGCACACCCCCTGTGGGGCCGGGGGACCCGGGGCCGGGGCGTCACCCCCGACAAAATTATGAGGGGGCCCCGAGGGGGGGTTTTCCGCCGGGTTTCCCGGGAGAGTTTTGGGGAAAGGGGCAGCCCCCAAAAAGAAGAAAGAAAAATATTTTTTCCCTTCCCCGGGCCCCGTAAAAAAAAAGGGCCACCCCCCCAAGCTTCCCCCAACGGGAGTTTGGGAGGGGGGGGTATTTAGAGGCGGGGGCGAAGCCCCGGGCTCCGGCCCATGGGGGGGAGATTCCAGCCCGAGGGGGCCACCTCCCCCCCGATGTCCTCAATGGGGGACGCCCCCGGGGGAGTGTTATCGAAAGAAAGGTTTGTTTACCCGGGGGCCGGGGCCATTTTACGAGGGATTGTCCACTCGGGGCGGGGGGGAGGGTTTCCCCACCGCCCCTGTTTGTCGTCCCCCCTTCGATCTACCCCGCCCGACGGGGGGGGCATACCGCCCCCGGGCCAGGGTAAAGGGGGGCCGGTGGGCGAGCCCCCGCCCGGCGGTCCATTGACCCGTGACAAGAGGGGAGGCGTCCGTACGGGGGAAAGGGTGTAATCTAGATTTTTTATTGAATACCCTTATTAGAACCGTAGTGATAACCCCAGAGAAACTCCCCCCAACTGTTTTTAAGACCCATAAGGTTAGTTTAACATTCGAGGATGAATGTTCTAAAGCGGGGGGGGGATTTTATATCCCGTATTTTTAGGATTGGGGCAATTCGGGTTAACTATGGAAAGTTAGGGACAAAAACCCTTCCCGGGTTCAAAGTTTGGATTTTTTTACCCTTTGATTTTATTTTGAGTCATAAGTTGTGCATGAATTTGTTGGATGGAACAATTAGGAAAATTTGGGACCAAAAATGGAATAAATGGAACTTTGAAAATCATGCACTTTTCGCATTTAGCCGCGGGTGAAATGGCCCAAAAATTGTGTTCAATTTTTATTGCTCCAACACATGGGTGGGCCAAGGAAAAAATTTTGCACTTCATATAATAGCAAAAAGGGTGATCAACTAGCTTTATTATTCATTTCCAACACTTAGAAAAAAAAAGGAAGAAATTGAAGAGCAAAAGA
This sequence comes from Lycium ferocissimum, assembly GCF_029784015.1. NCBI lineage: Eukaryota > Viridiplantae > Streptophyta > Magnoliopsida > Solanales > Solanaceae > Lycium > Lycium ferocissimum. The sequence continues at coordinate 13,084,494 of NC_081343.1, read as the reverse complement.
GAGATCTCGCCAAGGC
>NC_081343.1:13025839-13084378 GCF_029784015.1 Lycium ferocissimum | reverse complement strand
GACATGATGCTCTAAAGCTAATGATGTAATATATGTAATCTAATGATATTGATCATTATGCACACTCACCTTATGCTTGTTCCTTCAAGGTGAGGCGAATGCGTAAGAATGCTCATAACGACATCGGGGGTCCACGACATTACGTCACCCCGATAAAGTATGAATAGCAAAGAGTATCTATGCATGTAAAATAATAAGTATATGATGTCAAGCATGTTATGATAAGCATATTATGATAAGCATGTTATGATAAGCATGATGTAATGAGTATATGATGATATCACACCGTGCCTATATGGCCGGGCAGACACCGCCAAGGCGGGCGGCTATACACCATGGCCGGATGGCATGGGCGGAGATCACCACTAGTGGGCGACGCAGATAATATCCTGGACGCAGGATGCCTGGACGCAGGCTAATGATGATGCTAATGCTATTGATTATCACACCGCACCTATATGGTCGGGCAGCTTATACGATTATGCATATTTGATATGATGATGAATTTGGAAGTAAGCAAGCATGTATGATTTCCTCTATGATTCATTCAGTTACAGATTGCTCCTTGTTTTATGCCTCCTCAATTTATTGATGCTTCATTAGTGTTTATGCCTCATATAGTCAGTAAATATTCGTGCGCCGACGTCCTTTTCTTCGGACGGCGTGTTCGTGCCCACGTAGACGGGGAGGTGACCCGGACTCGTAGGAGCTAGCGGTTGATTTGAGAGCACTCTATATTCGGCGGCTACGATTTCTCTTTTGGTATATATCTGTATATTCATGTTTTGGGCATGATGGATTCCCGTCTGGCCGGCATGTCTATATATTCTAGTAGAGGCCGTAGATGCGCACAAGTGGGTAGTATGGTCTCATGGCTCTTATGTGTATGCATATATGTATATATATATATATATTATTTTGGTAGCCGAAGGGATTATGTTTATAAAAGCAAATGTATTTTCGTAAAATGCCGTTTATATGATTATGAGCAGATAGTATAAATGATAGCGAGATATAGCGGTAAAGTGAGAGGTGTTCGGTGGTTAGCCCGGATACCCGTCGCGGCCCGTATTCTGGGTCGTGACAAGTTTGGGGTGGGGCTCGAGCCTCATTTGATTAATGAATGGCCCACACATTCTTTACTTGATAGTATGGGCATCGCCCATATTCAGGCATATGCTCAGAATCTAGAAGATCAGAAGAGAATGCGATGAGGATTTGAATGAGGCTCAGTCTAAGAAAGCTAGATCTTCTAGTCAGTTAGAGGATGTCAGGGGTAGTTTTAGGCCCCCACTTTCAGCTACTAGTATTTCTTCACCATCACAGAGGTCGCATTATGAGAGGTCAGCTTACTCTGAGTCAGGTCAAAATTCGAGGGCTCCGATTTTCAGCACCGGAGAGAATCAGCGCAAATGAGATGCCCCCTCCACGATGCAGTTAGTGTGGTAGAGCCTATTTTGGAGAATGTCATCAGGGCCCTGATGTATGTTATATATGTGAGGTTTCAGGTCACTATATGAGGGATTGCCCGATGAATGATAGAGGTGGAACGTCTAGTTCTGGATCAGTAGCAACTTCAGCTTCCTCGGTATGCTTCCCAAAATGACCCCTCGGACATCAGTTAGCAGAGACAGAGGTAGAGGTGGAACGTCTAGTTCTGGCGGTTGTCAGAACCGCATATACGCTTTGCCAAGGCATTAGGATCAGGAGCAGCTACCCTATGCTGATACAGGTATAATTACTATTTATGTGTTGCTAAAAAGTTATTCTTAGTTATCGTGGCTGCGTGTGGTATTGTGTATTTTAGCTTTCTGTGTCACAGGTTGGTAGTATTATAGTTACCAAGGAAACTCTGCAGAAATTTCCATAGAGATCTCTAAGAATTTAATATTCGAGGACGAATGTTTTTAAATGGTGGAGAATGTTACACCCCGTAGTTTTGTATGTTGAAATTCGAGCTACGTTTTAGGAGATATGTGAGATTATATGTGTTTATCTTATGGTTATGGGGTTTTAAGTTCATATAATAAGCTATGGAAGGATTAGAGGGCAAGTGGTTTAAGGAAATTAAGTTTGTGGGAACTTTGGACAAAATATGAAGGGTAATTTGGGCCCAACTTGGAGAAAGAATATCTTTTAGTAAATGAGGATTTTTGGAGCAAAGCAAAAGCCTAAATTGAAGTTCAGGAATTCTAGTTGTCAACGCAAAAAATCGCGCGTCGATCGGGCATCGGGATCAAACGTTATGAGCATTTTAAGACAGACAGTCCGAGTAGAAGATTTAGACTGTGCAAACGTGCTCCAAGGTGGTGCGAACGCGCAGAGCAAATTCTAGGTCGGTGTAGACCGACTCTAGAACATTATATAAGGGGGTTTACCCCCTCGTTTTTCATCCAAACACCCCCAAACCTCTCCAAAACATTCAGGAGAGTTCCCCTAACTTCCGTTCATCAAATTTTACCACGAATTAAGTGTAATCTCCGAATTTAGGTCCGGACAGCATATAGTTGTGATTATAATATCGTGTTGCGGTGAAAGTTGGTTTGGATTGAAGGTGGTAATTGAATATATTGTAGTTCTAGTGGGTGAAAGATTACGAGACTATGAATGTTGGTAAATAGATTGCAAGATGGGACATAGGTTGGAAAGTCGAGAAGTAAGCTTCCAGGTATGTTAAGGCTAAACCGTTCATTCTTAAGGCATGATTCCTTTCTTGTGAACCGATATATGATATCTTTAATAACCTTATTTCTAAAAATACCAAAGTTTACAGTTCCCGATGTTCCTGTTATATCATTGAGCTTGTTTCATGACTATTGATGTTATTCATTTATGTGGATCTCACCTTATGATCTTGTTCCTTCAAGGTGAGACATGTTCACGATGATGGCTCCCTAATAATAATCCAACGAGTTTAGGAACATGTTCTTAAAGAATGTTTTATAGGACATGAATATAGTGCTAGTATAGGATCCCTAATGAGGTATGTAATGTTCAAAGAGAGGTTTATGTTGTATTTTAGGACTTGGTTAATGCTTAGTCAAGCTGGAAGAAGTACTAATGGCCTGCGTTGTGCCTATAAGTCTTATGAGATTATGTAAACCCTATGGGTTAAGTAATGACAACGGGAAGTGTATAGATAGCACTTGTAGAAGTTTGGTTATGATATCGATTATAATTACCACTGGTCTACGACCAGTTGGGAAGCTATGTATTTACCACCATGCTACGGCTGGTTGGGTAGTTATTACCACCGAGCTATGGCCGGTCAGGCAGTTACCACTGATCAGTCGGGCAGTTGCGCTCTACCGTCGGGCGATAATTAGATGGCAGTTACCACCGTGTGGTACAGCTGGTCGAACAGTTACCATTGATCAGTTTGGCAGTTTGCACCAGGACAATAAGTAAGTTAGAGATACAGTATGATACATATATGTAGTTAAAGATATGAGAGTATAAGAGATATGCGTACTAGATTCTCATTAGTAAGCCAAATGTGCCAAGTTGATTCTTATCCTTCTTCTTTGCAGCATATGTTTATTATGTTACATTTCCTCCTTAAATACTCGGTACATTATTTGTACTAACAACCTTTCTTTTGTGGACGCTGGGTTCATGCTCGTAGGTGTAGATAGACGACACGAGGATCTGCCGCAGTAGGCTGCTTTCTGGTACTAGTTTTGATTGGTGGGCTCCATTTCTTCCTGAAGCATTTCCAAATCTGGGTTGTATATGTATTTTGTGTTAAGGGTATGCCAGGGGCCCTGTCCAGAATTATGTACTTCAGTCATGTTCATAGAGGCTTTGCAGTTAGATTCTTGTGTACAGCTCAGTTATGTTTTGTTAGTGGACATGTTGACGTCGCATACCCATTGTACATATATGTATGCATGATATTATATTCATAGTTAACCTTCTTGGCCTTATTTTACCATTGGAGACATAGATGATGCAAGTACAGTTTGGTTCGCTCGGCCCCAGTAGGGTGCCGGGTGCCAATCACGCCTCACCAAGGTTGGGGTGTGACAATTATGAAAGGATCCATTCATTATGAGAGATCGTCCTAAGCATGGGTGGAGCGATCCTCATCCTACGGTGGCTATATTGTTTTAGGCTGTTTGAAGCCTTCTCAGTATTTAACACAACTTCCAAAAGCATGAACATGGAAAATAAGGGGCACTTGCTGCCCATGGCTTTTCATGAATCATAACTTGAATGTACACGGATATCATTCGTATTGTTCTTGCATGAACTTATGAAACATAGATAGCTTTTCTTGAAAATATCGTAATAGTTCATAAACTTGCATGTAAGAACCCATGGAATGCAAGCTATGGATTTTCATGGATTACAGATAGATTCTCAATAATCATAATTATGTATCAAGAACACAATGAAGAATTTATGACAATTTAATACATAATATAGCATTGGGCCTGGACCTAGGGTTATCATGAACATGATTAAAACCCGTAGTTTTCATAAAGTTTCATACTTTATGGCAGAAGTAGAAGCGCGGGGAAGAATAATGATGTTCCCACACGTAGATAGCAACCCTACATACACGTAATGCTCCAAACTTGAAATTAAAACCTGAACTTGGAAGAAGAATTCCAAGGTTTAAGTCTTGAGTTCTTTAAATGGGTTTTCTTGAAAACCCTATGTTAAAAACAATGATTTCATTGTTAGATTATGAGAACACATATTAGAATTGATTTGCAAGGGTTTGTATTGACTTATCTTGATGTTTTTTGATTGTTGGGAGAAGAATACCTTCGTTCTAGGGTTTAGGGACTTTTTAAAAATAAAAATTAGAACTAAAACCAGGTATTCATAGTTTCTGGTGCGAAGTGGAAAATACGGACCAAAATACGGTCCGCATTCTGAATTACGGTCAGTAAACTTGGACTGTAACTAAGCATGTTCAATGGGACAGAAATATTGTAGCACTCCTTCCCAAATACGAGCATCAAATACGGGCCGTATTTTGGTCTGTATTTAAGAACATATATTCCCCAAGCCAAATTCAAGAATGCATAGTAATTTAGATGCCAAATTACGATTTGAAGTACGGGCCATCTAATGAAATACAGTCGATATTCTGGGGCGTAAATCCCCATCTTACAACTACAGAGAAATTTCCAATTCCCACATTCTTTATCTGATTTTCTAAGTCTAGAATCATGAATATAGCCTAGTTTAAATGTACGGGCTATTACAACACATTTATTTTTACATATTTTGGTTGTCCTGTCACACACTCAAGGAAGAGGAAAGTAGATTCCAATGATTTGATCACGAAAGTAATGAAAAAACTGCAAACTTGGAAAGAAAGATTACTATCATTTAGAGGAAAAGTCGTTTTGATCACTAACGTCTTGATGAGCATGACAATGCATATATTTTCAGTTATCAAACCTCCAAAATGTGTTATCAATGATTTGCATAAAATATTTGCAAGGTTCTTCTAGAACAATAGTGAGGAAGGAAGAAGAAGGCATTGGTAAGCATGGTTGAACTTGTGTATGCCAAAAGAGAAAGGAGGAGTACGCTATGTGCAAAACTTTGGTGGAAATTCAGGACAACAAATACTCTATGGGCAAACTACATGTGGATTAAATACTGCAAAAGGCACAGTCCTAAGAATGTTCAGTGGAAAGGAGCTTCTCAAGTATGGAACGTAATACTAGAGAAGTGGAGATAATATAGAACATGAAATATGGTGGGAACCAAGGAGTGGAATTGCAAATGTTTGGTTTGACAATTGGATAAAGTTAGGGGCTTTATATCACATTGTTCTTGATGATATTGTGATAGATGAGGGTGTTAAAGATGTGAATATGCTGCAAGAAGATTGGGACATAGGAAGATTGAAGAAATTATTTCCCATGGACATTATAGATCATATATTAGAGGAGTTGCACTTTCATGAACCAACAGAAGAATGGGACAGGCCAAGATGGATGATGACAGCATCAGGTAAATTCACAATAGGAACTGTATAGGAACTTCTGAGGAGAAAAGCAACTTAGTCAGATGTGTTTAAGAACATGTGGATATCAGAGTACCTTTTAAGATATCTTTCTTTTCTTAGAGGCTTTGGAAGTTTAAAATACTAGTTGGAGAGGTAGTAAGAAGGATTGGGATAGATACTGAAGCAAGATGTTATTGCTATGATCATAGATAATATCAAACTCTGGATCATCTGTTGCTACAAAAGTTTGGACATATGTTGAAGCTGTTGTAGGCATCATAATATAGTTCACCAAGTCAAGAAGGTTCTACAGGTATAATGTAATGTTGATTGTCCCTCAAAGTTCAAAACTATATTCAGAGCTATTCCAATGGTTACCATGTGGTAGATACAGAAGTGGAGGAATACAGTTCTACATGGTGGGAAGATGTCCATCAACAAAGTGATTTATGAGATCAACATGATTATATATCAAATGTGGAGACTGAGGTTTCCATGGTAGCACAGCCTACCAAGATGCATTCCTCAAATCCTGCAAGTTTTTGAAGCATACAGGCCAAGAATTGTGAGCCAAGACCACTTTAATGAGAACAGGATGATAACTGGATATTAGTTGACCACTGGTTCTATACATAAGAACATGAGGCTACGAAACTTATGGATGAGTTCAACAAAGACTTAGGGGAATATGAAAGAAGACTGATGAGTTCATATTATAAAAATATGAAGATCAGGGACTAAGGAAGGACAAAAATTTTAAGAAATCAATGATAACATCGCAAGCTACAACATTCAAGGACGAATGTTTTAAAAGGAGAAGGATGTTACACCCCGTACTTTCGGAGAAGCACTTATCAAGTTTGAACATAAGAATTTTGAACTATGCTAAGTAAAACAACTTTGGACTATAAGGAGCGAAGCATTATTAAGTATATTTTATGAGTGAAGGATGCATATAAGGAATTCCAGAAGGTCCTATAAGGAAATGAGTAGAAGAAATTGAGTTAGTATGACTTTGGAAGAAGATGAGCGCTACTTTGAATGATAAGAATGAGCAAATTTGGGGAAATAATATATTTTAACATATGAAGAGTTTTGAAGTAAAGTAAAAGCCCAAGATGAAGTTCATGAAGTCTAGTTTCCAACGCAACAAACCGCTCATCGATATGACATCGGAGTAGAGAGTTATAGACGTACAAGTTAGGCCAGTAGAGCAGGGATTACTTTGCGCGAACACGCCAGCACAGTGCGCGAACGCGTAGAGGAGTGTCCAGCTATAGTGCGCGAACACGCCAACGCAGGGCGTGATCTCGCTGAGGAAAATTCTGGGACCAAATCTTACCCAAAACCTCATTTTCTCCACTCCTCTTCACCCAAAAACACTTGAGAGACTCTAGAAACATTGAGGGATCATTTTGTAAGCGAATTAAAGAGACGGGACAATATACGAGGCTCGGGAAGCATATAAGGTCTTGAAGTCCTTGTTCTAAACATCGAATCTCAATGAATCAAAGGAGGCCGTTGAAGATAAATAAGATTTCAAGCTCTTCCAACTTTGATTGAGGTAAGGATACTCCCAATTATTGATATTATGATTGTATTATGCAGATTTAGTTGTTAGGGCTTTGTAAAGGCTTGTGATTGGTTGAGACATTAGGAAAAACATCCCGTGGGATGTTTTATTGAGTATATTCGTGTTGATGATGCTATTGTTCATATTAGTGTTACTATTGTTGTTGTTCTGTTGGTATTATGGTTTCGGGCTAGGGATATAAACAGAGGAGATGCTACCCGAATTTTGGCAGATTCTAAGAGAATTTAATTTGAAGACTTAAAGACAATAATATTGTTATATCCCGTATTTTGTACATTGGGACAATCCGGGTTAACTATGATAAGTTAGGGACAAAACCATTCCGGGATACGAAGTCGAGACTTTTGACCTTCGATTTTGTTTTAAGACATAAGTTGTTCATGAATTTGTTGGCATGGAATATTTAGGAAAATTTGGGACTAAAAGTGGAATATTGAGAAGTTGGAAATTATGGAATTATTGGCCCTTTGGCCGTGTGGCTTTGAAATGGCCCCACACATTTTGTGGCCAAATTTAATTGGTCCAACCCATGTGTGGGCCATGGACACTTGTATGATTCATCTAAGAGCATAAAAGATGACTAATACGTCATCTATCTCATTTCGACTCTTAGAAAAAAATCAAGCACTTTGAAGAACAACATTAAGGGCCATTCGGCCAAGAACCTCAAAAATTCAAGACCAAATTTAGCCATCACAAATTTATTTCTTCCTAGCAAACCCACTAATTGAAGGGTCCTCATTAACGTGGGAGTGTTGTTTCGGTCAACAAACCGCTCGTTTTCATCCGTTGCTAACCCTAGCCAAGTTGGAAGTTGAGAGGAAAGGTAAGATTTAATCTTGTTTTTATGTGTTATGAATGATGTGTGCGTGTTGTAGTGTGCAAAAATGGATGAAATTCATGAAATATGGCATGTTGGAGTTGAGCCGTGCATGGCTTGTAGCCGTGTGGATATGTGTGTTGTGTTGAAGTGATGAGTTAAGTCCTATGTAGCATGTTTAATTGTTGTAGTGTGTTGAAGTGGATGAGAATCATCAATATATGTATGTGTGGTGGTGGCCGAATATGGGTCATGTTATGTGACAAAGAATGAATTAATGTTACTTAGTGTTTTAGTTGTTGTCGTTATGAATTCTATGTTGACGATAAGAGTTTAATGACTCAAGTTGATGTTGAAATGGTTATGGGCTGATTTGGAGGTTAATGTGCATTTAATGTAATTTCTATATTTATGAGAATGACATTGTTAGAGTGTGGATTGTTGGTGCAAATCAGGATTCAGAAGTTAGAAATGTGTTATGGATGTTGTTCTCGGGTTTGGGATAGTTTTCGGGTGAATTGGAGCTTTTGTTGGATTGTTGGAAATATTGTGTGAATTTTTTAAAGAGTTGATATGGGTTCGGACTAGTATTTGAATGTATAAGCGTTGATGTTGGCTTGAATGTAAGCCGTTGAATTGAATATAATGAATGTTGTTGGATTATGTAGAAAGAGTATTTAATGTTAGAATGCGTATTGAATTGATTATTGATGTTGCTAGTTTGGTTGTTGGTGTTGTTGTTGTTGAATTTGGCCGAGTTGAATTCTCCGGGTTGTGCATTTACAGGGGAAATGCTGCCTAAATTTTCGTAGAATTACGTGCTAGTTTGGAAATGAACTCCTAAATGCCTATAGTAACGTTAGTATTTATTGATGTTATGTAGATCTTTGGGAGTCCGAGACATAGGTTTGATTTGGATTAGCTTTGAGAGCGATCGAGGTATGTAAAGCTCAACCCTTCCTTCTTTTGGCATGCCTTAGTTGTAAATAGGCTATGACACGAGCCTCGAGAAAATTCTATTCTCGCGATCCGAGCATGTCTATGATTCTTATTTGTTTCTTGGTATTCGTATGCTTGATGTGATGAAATATTGGCCCTTATGTCTTTGGAATATTTGATTTTCAAATGTTGCATAAAAAGTTTTGTTTTTAAAGAGTTCCGTAACTACGAACGACCGTAACTTTCACAGAAAGGCTCGGATTGCCTCGATATGTTCGTAGGAGCTTTTATGGCATATGATGACTATGTTTTTCCATAGGCGAGCCCGACTCGAGTCGACACGCATCCGTGGGCCCTGCAACTTTCCGTTATGTACTTCTGATGACTTTTGAAAGAATATGATATGACTATTATCCCGATTTCAAGTACGATCAGTTTACTTATCTTTTGAGTTTATGATAATGATTTTATGCATATGGTTACTCACTACTCTGCTCGTGCAATGGTCATTGCATCTTCCGCCGAGTCCCGGGCCGGTTATGTTATCGTGCGCACTATATGATATTCTGGAGTATGATGTGTCCGGTTCGCCGAGCCCCCCTCTGTTATTCGGCACCGTGTATATTTGGTGTTATGATGTGTCCGGTTCGCGAGCCCCTCCAGCTATAGGGTCGGGTACCGTGTATATGTGATATTGTCCATTTTGGATTTTTGACCGCGGTATGTCGATTTCGGAGATATGAAATCTTCGGAGTATGATGTGTTATGGCGCCATCGACGGGCGGCGACCATATTTTTCGAGCCCGCTTTGCATGATTTGTATTTTCAAAAATGAACATTTTGGTATTTTGGATATTGCACTTATTTTTTAAGCCTTACTTTGTTTCGATTATGATTCGGCGGTTTACGCTTGTATCTTACGCTGCATACTCGGTACATAATGCCATGCTTGACCCCTTGTCTTCGGGGGCTGCGTTTCATGCCCGCGGTAAAGACGTACGGTTCGGTGATCCGCCGATCCTAGGACACCCGTGCAACTTTGTTGAGTGCTCCCTTTTATTCGGGAGCCCACATTTTGGTATATGCTCGTCCCCATTTGCATATGTATTTGTTGTTCGAACGGCGGGAGCCTGTCACAATAAAATCATATGATTACTGTTGTTCTATTTAGAAGTGCGTGACGTATATATGGGTTGTGCCTACTTACGTACGGGTGTTGGTACGTTATATGTTACAAGCGATCCCATTGGCCGTGGCGGCCTTGTCGGCTAGCCTGCTTATATATTTTGGGCCGATGCGCCATTTGATAGCCTTAAACACGTGATATGCATATGTTTGTGTTTGAGACGATTTGAGACAGTTTCTGACATTTGTGTATGTATAAGCCATCCGCATGTGATCCTGTATGATAAGTGTGTTTGTGTGCCCCGCTCGGGCGCTAGTCACGGCCTACGGGGTTGGGTCGTGACAAAAGTGGTATCAGAAACGATTCGTCCTCGGGAATGTCTACGAGCCAGGTGTCTCGTAGAGTCTTGTTTATCGGTGTATTGTGCACCACATCTATAAACGGAGGCTACGGGACATTTAGGGTGTTATCTTTCTTTACGATCTAGATCGTGCGATAAGGCTACATGTTATCGGGATGACTCTCCCCTAACGAATTGTTATGTTTTCGAGCGATGCCTCCGAAAGGCAACGAGGGGCGCCGCAAGCAAGTCTACAGCGGTGGGGGAGACCGGCCCGAGGCTCGGAGAGTTACCGGGGCCCGTCTTGAGCCTATACCGAAGATTGTGCCCCAGAAGCGGCCGGTTCGGCTACACCACCGATATCGGAGAGGGCTTGGGCCGGCGGCATTGCGGGTCGAGCGCTCCACCCCCGGCTCCCGAGGTTCTGCTTGCCGAGCCTCCGGTCCTCGGCCGGGGGCGGAGGATGGGCCGTACGGGATGTGGTCCGGTTGTTGACCGGATTGATGGCGGCCCGAGTTCATGAGCACGGATCGGGGGTGATCGTGCGGACGAGCATGACGATCGAAGGGCCGTGATTTCCTAACTTGTGGTCCCAGAGTTTTTGAGTCAAAACGCGGAGGATCCTCGGGAGTTCGTTCGGGAGAAATACGAGCGTACGTTGCGGCTTATTAAGGCCTCGGGCGGGGTACGGTGAGTTAGCGTCATACGGAATTGCATGATGTGGCGGCTAATTGGTGCGCAGTCCGGGAGGGCGTCCGGGGGGAGAAGGTGGCCCCTCGGCGGTGTGGAGCGATTTTGCTGGGGGCCTTTCTTGGCCATTTTCACTCAGCGAGCACGAGCGAGCCGGTAGGCAATTCTATTTGTTGAAGGAGAGGGGCGAGGGCGTCGGGAGTACGGTTTGGAGTTTGATTCGTTGGCCGGATATGCGTCCGCTTATGTCGGCCCGATATAGTGATCGGATGCCGCAGGTATGTGATGGGACTAGATCGTTGTTTGGTCGGCAAGCTGTTGGGTGATGGCGGCACAGCCGGTATGTACATTGCCGTGCTACGGAGCCGCGCCCGGGGTATGGAGGGCAGACGCGAGCGCCGGCCGAACGGGGCATGGCGGGGGACGACCCAAGAGGGCCGGTCCGCGTGCCGGAGAGTCTCGGGGCGAGCCGGCCTCGAGCGGCGGCACGCGGTGTCACTCCCGGCCCTGCGCGCGCACACACGGTTGCGGGGGCCGGGAGGCTGAATGGTGGCAGGTATTCGGCGACGAGTCGGATCTCCGGGGCCTCGGGTTCCGGATGGATGAGGTTCCCGGCTAGTTGAGGCCACCCCTGCCTCGTGTCCTCGGCGGAGGAGACACCCGCCGGGGGGGTGTTGTCGTGCGCGGGCGATTGCTTTGTGGCGGCGGGGCCACCTTATGAATGTCCACTCGGGGCCGGTCTTGGGGGTGCGGCTCGGCCTATCGGGTCGGTTGCCGATTCATCCTCGTCTTCGGTATCTATGCGCCTGCGGGCGGGGTGCACGACGCCGGCGGGCGTGGTAGAGGTCGTGGCGGAGCGCCCGGTTCTAGCGGTCCTTCGAACCGCATTTATGCAGCAGCGACCGACGAGGATCGGGGAGGCGTCGCCTAATGTTGTTACGAGGTATATTCTTGTCTTCTCTCAAGATGTATATGCAGTAGATCCCGGCTCTACTTTATCATATATTTCTCCCCTTGTTGCTAATAAAATTGGGATAGAATACGAATCGATAGTGTCTTTTGAGGTAGCTACACCGGTAGGGGATACGGTATAGCGAGCGAGTTGATAGAGATTGTTCGGTAACTATACGCGGCCATACTAAAAGCAGATACGGTAGAGTTAGATATGGCCCCGATTCGATGTTATTATGGGTATGGATTGACTCGCTTCTTGTTATACTAATGTTGACTGTCAAAAGAAGATAGTTCGTTTCCAATTCCCAGGGGAACCAGTCATAGAATGGGCAGGTAATACGGCATCGCCGAGGGGTAAGTTTATTTCATACCTCGAGGCAAGAAAATGATCGAAAGGGTTATATTTACCATACGGTTCGTGTACATGATCTAAAAAGGCGGAGAGCACCACCCCCGGTCGGTTCCGATGGTTAATGAATTTCCAGATGTGTTCCCCGATGAGCTTCCAGGTCTTCCTCCTGAGCAGGAGATAGAATTCACTATAGATGTGTTGCCAGACACTCAGCTTATATCTATTCCTCCGTACAGAATGGCACCTGCAGAATTGAAAGAATTGAAGGAGCAGCTGAGAGACTTATTAGAGAAGGGCTTTATTAGGCCCAGTACATCACCTTGGGGGGCACCGGTATTGTTCGTAAGAAAGAAAGATGGGTCACTGCGGATGTGTGTTGATTACGAGCGGTGAATAAGGTAACCATAAAGAATAAATACCCCCGGGATTGACGATTTGTTTGATCAGTTGCAGGGTGCTAGGTGTTTCTCGAAGATAGACCTGCGGTCAGGCTATCACCAGGTGCGGGTATGGGTTTGGGTCGTGACAAATATGACGATGAGCCTAACAATAGTATGAATGGTTTTATATGTAGATTACGAGACTATGAATGATCTTAAGTAGATCGCAAGACAGGAAGTAGGTTGTAAAGTCGATAAGTAAGCTTCCATGTATGTTAAGGTTGTTCCTTCTTTTCTTGGCATGATTCCATATATGGTAATAGCGTCATGAATCTTATGACTGGAGATTTGTCAAAGTAGAGCTTGTCATATTGTTGCATAGTTTTCGAGTGTTATGTTATTCTTTTCGAGGGGCCATATCCCCTCCCTATGTCCTTGAGTTTATAGAGGGATAGGAGAGACGTGTTACAGTATCAGTATTTTCAGCATATTCATGATGTACATACATTTTCTTTAGTCTGGCCACTTGGTCAGTGAGACATTTTCTTTTGCCAGGCCATTTGGTCAGTGAGACATTTTCTTTTGCTTTGGCTGCTTAGTGAGTCGAGACGGATATGCACGGCCTATGGTCGGTGAGACGAGACATGCCTAGCCTACGGGTCGGTGAGACGGTTGCACGGCCGACGGGTCGGTGAGACGGTTGCCTAACTGCGAGGTCAGTGAGATTTTACAGTTGCCTGGCCATTTGGTCAGTGAGATATATGATAGTATTATATTGTACTTTATATGAGACAGGTCAGGTGAGATATTCAGGGCATTCTTTGGCCTCCAGATTGTGTTATTTTCAGTTCAATTTCAGTTATCCTCTACCTTACATACTCAGTACATTGTTTCATACTGACGTCCCTTTTGTCGGGAGGTGGGGTGGGGGGGTGCTGCGTTCTTGCCCGTAGGTTCAGCTAGCCCGATAGGCGATCCAGCTCAGTAGGTCTTCCACTCAGCTACTACAGTCCTTTTCGGTATGCTATTTTGACATGTGTATATAGATATGACGGGGCAGTGTCCTGTCCTTTCTGCAGCTCGTGTTCCATAGAGGTCTGTAGATAGTTGTATGTAGTTGGGATATTATGTAGCCTTGTTGATTCTTATTTCTGTTGTACGACATATGTAGCTGCCTAGTCGGCTTGCACCGTTATCCTCAGCACGTATGTGTATATATATATATATGCTGGTTGTGAGCTCTTGATGCAGAGTCTATTGTGTTAATCTTACAGGAGTTAGTATAGCTCGGTTACAAACTATATATGGGCCACCCTGTTGTTCAGTGAGATTCAAGTACGAGTTTAGGAATGCTTGGTCAGTAGAGGTCGGGTACTCGTCATGACGCACTGGCTTGGGTCTTGACATGCTAGACCCTCCGCTGTCGTTGATGCTCCTCAAGATTCTGAGCGTGCGCTTGTATGCGGGAAATATCCGTACCTGTCTGAAGTGAGGTCGTCATACATTCATCAATCAAATATGCACCAATCCACTCACAAACCGGTAAACACGATCTCCTATGTCAGCTACCATAGCTGGAGCATATCTAGCCAATGAATTAAAATGAAGACTATACTTCTAAGCACTCATGTTCCCCTGTCTAAGGTTCAGGAACCCATCAGCTCGAGTCCATCGAATTTACGTGACAAATAGCGTCGAAGAAAGGCATATGTGAACTCCTGCCACACAGGTGGGGGTGCATTAACCCCTACGAAGACACCCAAGTCTCATACTAATGGATAGCAACATACCGTAATCTATTGGAAGCCAACTCTACTGACTCGGTGTCTGAAGCATGCATCACCTGCAACATCCTTAACAACCCATCTATAAAGTTCTGTAGGTCCTCATCTAGTTTCGGCCCAAAAAATTCTGGAGGGTCTAAATTAATAACATCTTGAACTCTGGCACTAACGATACTATCACCCGTCGCGTCACCGTGCCATCACGGGGCCGGAGCGACTTCTAACTGGGTCAACAAGCTGAATAGCCTCACTCACCTCTGGCACCGAGGCATGCTGGTGGGCCGGGGCGTGCAGGAGCTAGACCTAGGGCTCATCTATGCTCCTCAGGAGCGGGAGAAGCTTGAGAGAACCGAGATGGAATCTCATTCTGGGATTTGCCCTTCTCAACCCCTACCAGTAGTACCAATCCAGTTCCCCTACCAACCACTGACTTGCCCTTCTGGGCCACTGAAGCTTTTTTTTTCATAGGCATTACTGAAATCATAACACACGATTAGGAAAAAGGGAATCCTCATAACATCGCTCTGTCGCACGATCTAAGAAGAGAAAGAAAGGTCAACCTTCCTAAATGTCGTGCACCTCCTGTTTACAAGTGCAGCGGGCTACACAACCATAAACAAGACTCTGATGGACACAACTCATAGACAAACCCTAAGATGAACAGCTCTGATACCACTTTTGTCACGACCCAACCCGAAGGACATGATGGGCACCCGAAACTTACCTATCGAGCACCACATGACATACATTCATTACCTGATTATACTTTGAGTGGGCTATCGTGCTAACTAATAAACATCATAAGATGTAAGGGACACAAGCCCAAGAGATATATGCATCTATATATATGTCATGACCAAACTAGAGGGCCATGACGGGTACCCGGAGCTAGCCTACCGAGCACCAACTATCATGAATCACTCCAAATTATCTAGGTGGACCATATCGCTAACTCTTAACTAGCACAACCAAAATGAATGCACTTCTCAAAATAGAACTCATAATTTTACAACCTTCAATTTCCACCTCAAATAGATATATACATATATGTATCTATACAAGCCCACAAGGCTACAAAAATATACATTAGGGAGACCATGAGACTTCCAACTATTCACGCATGTCTCCGTACCTTTATCTGGAATACTGGAAATCATAAGGACGGGACAAGACCCTGCCATGCCCAAAATATTTGTACAAAAGGAATATACCAATAGACTGCAACTCCTAAGTAGTGGAGTGCTCCTGTATCTTCGCTTACAAGCTCCTAGGGGCCTGGATCGTCTCCCTATCCACCTGCGGGCATGAACGCAGCGTTCACAAAAGAAAGGACGTCAAAACGAACAATGTACTAAGTATGTATGGCATGAACAATAACATAATAGAGCAATAAGGAACATAAAAGAAAGAAATAACACATACCAACTGCCTCTTAAGGCGGAAACCATGCATGCTAACTACTACTCATAAAACAACATAAACATATACATAATCATCATTAGCCCGCGTCCGGGGTAATCGTCTCAAGCCGCCCACTAGTGGTGTCTGCCCGGCCAAATAGGCACGGTGTTATCATTATCCATAAGCCGCCCACCGAAGTGGTGTCTGCCTGGCCCAATAGGCACGGTGTTATCATATATATACATACAGCATGCACGAGAGCCCAATCAATATCTACTACTCTATTGGAGTGACGTACGGTCGGTAACCTCCAATTTTATTATAGAGCAATCATTATCGCTAGGTCTCACCTTGAGGGAACAAGCATCATAAGGTAAGGTCAACAACAAGGAATACAATCAGCAATCATGACAACTCAATACCATCATGGGAACAATAAGAACCTCACGCTTTGGCATTTCTAGAAGTGAAACTATCATCATTATCATCATTACTATCTTGTTTCCACTTGAAATAACTATAATATAAATGAGATCAATGACGGCGAATATAATCCAAGTCAATAAAGTAAGACTCGACCATAACAAAGGAACATCTAGCCCCTAGGCCTCGGTTTCTCTAAACATGGAGTCACCACAAGAATCTTGAAAACATTGGATTTCTAGCGT
Organism: Lycium ferocissimum; assembly: GCF_029784015.1. Taxonomy (NCBI): domain Eukaryota; kingdom Viridiplantae; phylum Streptophyta; class Magnoliopsida; order Solanales; family Solanaceae; genus Lycium; species Lycium ferocissimum. The sequence goes on along the minus strand of NC_081343.1, from coordinate 13,067,356 downwards.
TTTAGGAATAAAGGTACTATGGATAGCATATGTGGAATCATAACAAAGAATCATGCCTTTGAAAGAAAAGGTTAGCCTTACATACCTTTTCGTCTTCTTAACGACTAAACGTTTTCCTCCAAGCTCGCAAACTCTACATTCAAGAGAATTCCCACTAGTGTTATGTTATTGAAAATATGCTTAAATTCAAACTAGAGCAACTAAGGGTTGACGAAATCTGGGCAGCATTTCCCCTATTTCATCAATTTCCACCATTTTAATAAACAACTCCCAAACAACAATAACCATATTCATAATATCATGATCAAGGAATTATATTCAATTTAATATCAATTCAGCCAACATCCCCTTTTTAAGTACACACCATAGTCATCTTCTTCACTACAACCTCCATAGCTTCTCCACTTTAATTCTTTTCCTTTTTTTAAGGAGTCACTAGACCTCCTCATCAATCTAACCACATAACTAAGATGAAATACATACCCTACGGTCAAGGAATCTCGCTTAGCGCAACTCCCTTCAAGACCAAGTTTACTCCAATCTTGAAAGAAATCAAAAACAATCACTTCCTTTGGATTACCTTGGGGTGTTAATGTTGATTCTCTCTTTGGATGATTATGGAAGGATGAAGAGTGATAAGAAACCTTCAAGAACCTCTTGGAATTCTCCATAGAGGTGGAGAAATAAGTGGGAAAATTTAGAAATAAACTTAAGGTTGTTTGGGGTTTCAAAAGGTGGCAACTTCGCACCGCCGCACCGCCTTGCGGTGGAGATGCGGCGCCGCATGGTGGAGATGCAGCCGCATCTCCCCTCCTCTCCTTAGGGAGGAGGCTGGGCAGTGAGGGCATCCATTTTGGGGAGTTCGTGGCCCATATACGATCCAACATACTGAGTATGCGGCCGTATATGGCCCTATTTTGTCAGATTTTGTGAAAATGTGTTCTTTTGATTCATTTGATTTCCAATCCTCATGGAACCTTCTTGGCTGTCACGACCCGGCTAGTGAGCCATGAAGGGTACCCGGAGTTGACTACCGAGCACCACTTATCATGCTGACTAACCTACTTAACCTAGCATGTGTCATTCTCATCATAAACTCATCATGAACCAATCTCCAACTAACTCCCAAAACATATACATAAACGTAGGCCCACAAGGCCACAAAAATGATGTACAAAATACAATTAAGAGGTCACATGACATCTACAACCCACATACAGGTATCTACGAGCCTCTAACTGGAATGATGGGATCATAAGGATAGGACAGGACCCTGCCATGCCCTAATATGTACACAAAAGAATATACCAAGAAATGGCGACACCGGAGTAGTGGACTGCTCTTGTAAATCTACTGAAAAAGCTCCTAGGTGTCTGCACCGTCTCACTGTGGGCATGAACACAACAACCATAAAGAAAAGGATGTCAGTACAAACACTGTACTTGTCACGACCCGACTAGGGCCATGACGGGTACCCGGGGCTAACCACCGAGCACCACTCATTCTATTACTTATCCTGCTTTCATTCATATTGCTTATGCTCATAATCTTAGAAAAATTATTTCATTTGAACATATTCACTTTATATACATGAGCCCTTCGGCTATCAAAACAATATATATATATAGATATATACAATGAGAAACTTGTGAGACCATACTACCCACAACTGCGCATCCACGAGTCTCTCAATCAGCTAATAGCTCCTACGAATCTGGATCACCTCCCTGTCTACCTGTGGGTATGAACACAGCGTCTAAAGAAAACGGACGTCAGTACGAACATTGTACTGAGTATGCAAGGCATAAACAATAATGAAACATCAATAAAATAGGAAGCATCGAATGAGGAGCAATCTGTAACTGACTGTGAATCATAAAAGAAATAATGCATGATGGCTTACTTCATAATCATCATTATATCATGTATGCATATATGTATAAACTGCCCGACCATATAGGTACGGTGTGATAATCATTAGCATTAGCCTGCGTCCAGGCCTCTCGCATCCGGGGTACTTGTCACGACCCAACCCCGTAGGCCGCGACTAGTGCCCGAGTTGGGCACCCGTACACACCCGTTAATCAGAAGTACCATACGAATAGCTTACGCAGTATACAAATAACATATATTTACAGAAAAGTGGAACGTCACCCCGAAGCTGTCACAAATGTATAAATATACATATCGCTATCGCAATCCAGCAGATAATACCACATATAAGCCGATAAGGCTATCATAATATAGGGGGACGTCCAAATCACAAATCACACAGACACGACTGAACAGTGAATGCCCATAACCCACACATATATGTCTACAGACCTCTAAGAATAATGACAGAATCATATGACGGGACGGGGGCCCCGCGTGCCCGTGAACAAATATATACATATATATAATAACAAAAGCTGGATCAAAGTATAGGCTCCGGAACAAGGGAGCGCTCCAAGTCAGCTGAACAGGAATCCTAAGCTGGTGGATCATCCAAATAAGTATCTGTACCTGCGCGGCATGAAACGCAGCCCCCAAAGAAAAGGGGTCAGTACGGAATATGCACTGAGTATGCAAAGCATGAAGTATAGTAAACCGGATCATAATCAAAACCAGGAGTACAGAAAGTAAAAGCAATATTCAAAATATCAAAATGCTTACTCATAAAAATACAAATCATGTAAAGGGCTCTTAGAACTGTGGTCGCCCGCCCGTCGTTGGCGCCACAACACGGATCACACCGAAGGTTCATATCTCCGTACCCGACATATCCCCATAACACATCATAGCCTACCATAACGCCATAACACAAGATAACACCAATATAAACGAAACCCCGCCCTCTAGCGAGGAGCTCGGTGAACCGTAACACAGCATCACACCGGAAAATAACATAGTGCGCACGATACATAACCGGCCCGGGACTCGGTGAAGGATGTAACAACCATATGCACGAGCAGAGTCATGAGCAACCATATGCAGTTTAAAATACTTTCAAAGACTCAATAGAACATTTAATATGAATCATCATTTAAAAATCAAGACGATAGTCAAATCAAGTTTCTTCCGAATGTCGTTCGAGGGTATGTCAAATAGGACTTTAGGACTCATAGATACGTATCAAACCATATGAAATAACTTACGGGAATTAGGGGCATAATCATCATTACAAACTTAATAGAGAAGTAAGCGATCGATACTCGAAGGTTAAGACGATAGTCACACTAAATCCTTTCAAAAGTCGTTAATACTACACAGGGGAAAGTCTCGGGGCCCACGGTCTAGTATCCAACCAATCCGAGTCCATTTATGAAATTTGGAGACCTTATTCATTATGGAATCTCCCACGAACGTTTCGAAGCGATCCGAGCTCGTCTATGAAAGTTACGGTTGTTCGTAGTTATAGAATCCTTTAAAAACAATATTCTTTATGCAAAATTTGAAATCCAATTGTACAAAAGACTTAAGAACCATAATGTGACCATATTAAGGATGCTAACATTAAGAAGTAAATAAGAATCGTATACGTGCTCGGATATTAAGAATGAAGTTCCCCCGAGATTCGTACTTACGCTAGGACATGCCAAAAGAAAGAAAAATTAGGCTTTACATACCTCGTCCGCTTCCTAGATTAATCCAAACTTACGTCTTGGCTTCTCCAAAAGCTACAATAACATCATTAGACGCCAAACATTAGTCACACGCACTTAGGAATCCAATTCTAGGCTAACACTTTATTTACAAAAATTTAGGCAGCATCTCCCCTATAAATTCAACAACCCCGAGAATTCAACTCGGCCAAATCTTCAACAGCAATACCAACAATCATACTAACGGCATCAACCATCAATTCAAAACGCATTCTAATGCCAATAACTCTTTTCTATACAATTCGACAACATTTAATTTATATTCAAATCACCACATAAAATTAGGCCAACGCCAATGTTCATACATTCAAATACCAATCCGAAATCATTCAAACAAGATTCAAGAACATTTCAACCAACCCACAAAGTATCCAAACGGCCCAACCAATATACTACATAGCCCGAAGTCTTCCAAATTCAATCAAAACTACAACAACACATTTGTTTCTTCCAAATCTCATGAACTACAACAACAATCCACATATTAGCAACATTATTCTTATGAATGCAAGAAATTATACTAGAACTCCATTAGCTTCGACAATAAACTACAAACGAATATAACTTCAACTTAAATCATTAAACCTTCATTTTCATCATAAAATCCACAACACAACATTCCAAACATACTAAATAAAATTAGTTCTTCACCCCTACACAATACAACATATACACGGCCAACTTAACCCACACGGTTCAATTCCAACATCCAAGATTTCATGATTTTCATCCATTCCTACACCCTACAACACACATAAACCATCCATAACATATGAAAAGAGGATTAAAACTTACCTTTTTCACTAGTTCTCCAACATGACTTAGGTTGAGAATTGCATGAACAAAGGCTTGGCTTGCCCTAACAATTATTCCATGTTGTTTAGCACCTTCCAATTAGTTGAAAACCTAGAAGAATCAATTTTTTTGATGGCTATTTTTGGGCCTCCATTTTTCTCATTCATGGCCGAATATGGCCTCTTTATTTTCTCCATGGTTCTTCAATTTTCTAGAGAATGAAATATGATGAAGATGACTTAGCTTGTCATCTTTTATCTCCATATAAATTAACACATGTGGCCCTATGGCCCACATGTCTTGGCCGGCCACCTTAGGCCCCCTCAAGACTTGTTTTTTTTGTCACTTCTAGTCCCTACAATTGCAATATAATCCCATGCACCCTTCATAGCTTGGACTTAGTCAAATTTGGCCAACCAAGGGTGGGTCCCACACCATGCCACACGGCCAAACTTGGCCATTTCATGAAAATTTAATAACTTTTCATAATTCACTTTTAACCCCAAATTTTCCTTAATATTCCATGCCCATGAAATCACAAGCAACTTATGCCTTAAAATACAATCGAAGGTCAAAAATCTCAAACTCGCATCCCGGAGTAGCCTTGTCCTTAACTTTTCATGGTTAACCCGGAATGTCCCAACGTACAAAATACGGGATATAACAGTACTGTCTCATGCCGCCCACTAGTGGTGTCTGCCCATGCCATCTGGCCATGGTGTATACGCTACCCGCCTTAGCGGTGACTGCCCGACCATATAGGCGCGGTGTAATATCATCATCATATACTCATCATAATACATGCATGGAAACTCAAAGACAACTATACTTTATCGGGGTGACATAAGGTAGTGAACCCCCGATTCCATTATGGAGCATTTATAAACACTCTGCCTCACATTGAAGGGATTAGCATATAAGGTGAGTGTATATAATGATCAACATCAATGGATTATAGATAGCATCATTAGCTTTATAGGAACATCATATCATTGACTCTAGAATCTTTAGACTTAAGCTTATCATCATCATTATCGTACTCATAGTGCATCTCTTATCTCCTATGGCTATTCATGAACAAGGACTCTTAGTTTTCTTGAAGTTAGGACATTCATGAAGAAGGAGGAAATTTATGCCATAAGATTCATGCCTTAGAAAGAAAGGACTAGCCTCACATACCTTTTCCATTTAAATACTCTATCGCTTGCTCGTTCTCCTTTAATGCACACGTTCTACCTTCAAGAGAATTCTCATCGACATTAGCTAAACAATTATAAGAACGTGCTTACTAAAGCCAGAGAAAATTGGGCAGCATTTCCTTTGTTTATACGACTTCCTCCATATTCCATATGAACTCCCAAACATTCATAACAACAATCACAATATCCTAAACAAAAATCATCCTTCATTTGCATTATCCACATTTAGCAATTTCACTTCAAGTCCTCCATAATCATGACCATAGTTCACTATCGCGTTCTTTCACATACAATGCTTATTCCAAGTTATAAATGTCATTCATAACCTACTTACAATCACAACATATCCATATTCATGATTCAATCCAAACTACTACTTAACAATGATACTATTCATACATTTATGACCCATTTTCTATACTCTTCTACAATCGAAGTGTTTCAACTTTTCAATACCTCAAACATCATGAGAATACCATAAAACTTACCTTAAATAGTATAGAAATAGGCCTTGAGTGGCAATACTCTTCTTGCACCAAAACCCTAGTTCAATTCTCTTGGAATTTCTTGGTTTAGATGACTTTAATGTGTTTCTCACTCTTGATTTTTTGTTGGTTTGATGAAGTTGATCATCAATTTCCTTTGGGTTCTTGTGGATGAAGAGTGGAGAATATTCTAGAGGTTTTTTGGCTTGTGGAGTGAAAAATAAAATGAATTAAAATGAAAAAGGGGTCCTTATATCAACGTTTAAATCTGTCCTGACCAGAACATACGGACCAACATACGGTCCGTATATTTTATACTGACCGTATGTCTGGACCGTGTGTTCGGTCCAATGAAGGCCCTTGTTCTGGGTAGAACATACGGCTGGACATACGGTCCATATGTTTTATACGGCCAGTATGTTTGGCCGTATAATGCCCAGTTATCCGAAACTTGTTCTCGTCGACTCATTTGATCTCCGATCCTTATGGAACCTTCTTAACACTTGTTTAACACCTCATCACTAATCTAAAGGACATCATAACTCTTCTCCAAAGTATCATTAGAACATCATTTACTCGATGCTCGTAATTCTTGTCTGACACACAACATATGACTTGCTTTCCTTAACAACTTTCTTTCTTTGCCTTATATGCCCTCAAAATCCCATTTAGGGTCATCAAATGTTATTCCTTACTTATCAAAACATCGCATACATCATGCCCTTCGTTGTCCTATTCACTGTACATTAACGGGAAATTTTTTGAGGTGTAACAATACTGAGTATGTAAGGCATGTACAATAGCATAATAAAGACATGAAGAAACATAAAGCTGGGAGTAACCCTGTAATCGAATGCCTCTTAAGACGGAGTCATGCATGCTAACTTTTATAATAAAAATAATATCATATCATACATATATAAGCTGTCCGACCATATAGGTACGGTGTGATCATCATTAGCCCGCGTTCGGGCCTCCAACGTTTGGGGTAAACATCTCAAGCCGCCCACTAGTGGTGTCTTCCCATGCCATATAGACATGGTGTAATCATCATCATAGCTGCCTACTACGCTTGTCGTAGTGGTGACTGCCTGGCCATATAGGCGTGGTGTGATTATACATATACACAACATGAAGTATGCATGAGAGGTCAAGTAAAAGCTGTAACTCTATCAGAGTGACGTAAGGACGGGAATCTCCGATTCTATCATGGAATAATCATAATCATCATGTCTCACCTGGAAGGAACTAGTAACATGAGGTGAGACTATCATCAAGAAGCCACATCATTGAAATCGTAAGAATACGAATATCAAGCTTATCATAGCATCAATATCATCCTCATTATCATCATCATTATCATGGAGCATAGCTTATCTCTATCTCATAAGAAGCTTTTAAGATTCTTTAACCTTCCTCTTTTAGAGTGTAAGAATATTATAGGAATATAGAAAGGAAGTCACAAAATAAGAGTCATGCCTTTGAAGGAAGGGGACTAGCCTCACATACCTTTATGCCTCTCTAACTTTATCGATTAAACGCTTTGCTCCAATGTTCACGATTCTACATTCAAGAGAATTTGTACTAAGGTTAGATAACCGGAAACATACTTAAGCTTAAGCTAAAGCTAATGAAAATTGGGAAGCATCTCCTTTGTTCCTACAACTTTCTCCATACAATATAACAACTCCCACAATATCGTAATCAATAAACTTCGTTAAGCTAAACATTATTAAATATTGAAAATTCCCTCTCAAACTCATCCATAACCATAGCTATCATATAACACCACATTCATCCTCATATAATACTTCTTTAACATCGTCTATATCATTTATAACAAGATTATACTCATAACACGTCAAGAACTATGATTCAAGTCAAGTTACTATTCAAGAATACCATTATTCCCATATTTGAACTCCACATTCTACATTCTTCCACAATCCAAGTCTTTCAACCATTAAATATTATTAACAAGATGAAATGATCATAAAACTCACCTTTGATTATGTAGGAATGGGCTTTGGATGAAAATACTTCACTTGGAGAAAACCCTAACTTCAATTCCAAGGGAATTTCTAGCTTCCATGAACCCTTGTTAGCCTCCTCGCACTTGATTCCACTAATTATTGATGTTTGATCTTGTATTCACCTTGAGTTTATGTTAATGAAATGCATGGAACCTTCTAGAGGTCTTGAGAGAAGTGGAGAAGATGTAAAATGAAAAATATGAACTTGGGTCATATATTTATACTTAGAGAAAAAGTTGTCCCGATCATGTTATATGAACACTTATACGGTCAATATAACTTTATACGGTCTGTATAAGTGACCGTATTCCACCATCAGCAATTTTTCCTTTCTGTAAAGGTTATACGGACCCTTATACTGACCGTATAAAATTATACGGACTGTATAAGCGGTCATATAACTCTATTTTTCCGAAATTAATCTCGTCGTTTCGTTTGATCTACAATCCTTATGGAACCTTCTTACCACTTGTTTAACACTTCATTGACAATTTAAATATCCTCATAAGTCTTCTCCAAGGCATTACCAATCACTCCTTAACTCGATGGTTGCAAAATCTTCCCCAAACACATTATACCTCATCTTCCTTTGACGAACTTAGTCTCACTAATTCCTATCACTTAAAAGTCTTATCGTATGTACTTTTAGGCCACCAAATACCCTTCTTATAATCATAAGGGCCTCATGTTCATCTTAATCTTGCGTTAGTCTATTTACCGCGCAACGATATGAAATTTCTAAGGTGTATCACTCTCCCCCCCCCCCCCTTTATGAACATTCGTCCTTGAATGTTAAGTTCTCAGGAATTCTACAGAAATTTTTTCAGAGTTTCCCCTGTAATATGGCGCTACCGTCCTATCACCACAACCCACAATAACAACGCTTCACAGGGCTACAATACAATTGTAAGAAAATATGGCCACACACGACCAATAGCATTAAAAAGAAAGCATTACATACCTTATGATAATGGCATCTCATTTTGAATCTCTTCCGGGGGTGGAAACAATTACGGATATTTGGACTTCAAGTCTTCTTCCGCTTCCCAAGTCATTCTTCTCGGTTATTGTGTCTCCATAAGACCTTGACTGAAGCTACCTCTTTATTCTTGAGCTTCCGCACTTGCCCATCTAGTATGGCAATGGGCTTCTCTTCATAAGCCAACTTCTCAGTAATCTGGACATCATCTATCGACATAATTCTGGAGGGATCTCCAACACACTTACGGAGCATCGACACATAGAAAATCGGGTGGACTGATTCAAGCTCTAGAGGTAAATCCAGTTCATAAGCTACTTGGACCACCTTGCGTACAATCTTATAAGGTCCAATATATAGGATACTAAGCTTACCCTTCTTGTTGAATCTCATTACGCCATTCATCGGTGACACTTTCAAAAATACCCAATCATCGATTTGGAATTCCAAGTCTCTTCGGCGTTTATCCGCATAAGATTTTTGGAGACTTTGGGCTTTCAATAATTGGCCTCTGATAAGCTTGATCTTTTCAATTCTGGACCTATTAATTGTGTCTCTCTGACTTCGAACCATACAATTGGCGACCTACACTTCCTTCTGTACAAAGCTTCATACGGGGCTATCTGGATGCTGGAATGATAATTGTTGGTATAGGAAAATTCAATAAGCGGAAAATTATCATCCCAAATACCTCTAAAGTCTAGTATAGATGCCAGTAGCATATCTTCTAAGGCCTGAATAGTGCGTTCAACTTATCCGTCAGTCTGCGGATAGAACGCTGTGCTGAGCCTCACTTGAGTCCCCAAAACTTCTAGAAAAGATTTCCATAATTTAGCAGTAAATTGTGCTCCCCTATCAGTTTTAATAGACACTGGGACACCATGAATTCGCACTATCTCCTTAAGATATAGCCTTGCATAATCTTCAGCCGAATATGTGGTTCTGACCGAAAGAAAATGGGCTGATTTCGTCAGTCTGTCCACGATTACCCACACGGAGTCATACTTACACCGAGAATGAGAAAACCCTACAATAAAATCCATGTTGATCATTTCCCATTTCCAGGTTGGAATTTCCATGGCTTGTAACAGCCCTCTTGGCTTCTGATGCTCAATTTTCACCTGTTGGCAATTTGGACACTGAGCTATAAATTTTGCTACATCCTTCTTCATTCCATCCCACCAATACATTACCTTAAGATCATTGTCCATCTTTGTCGCTCCTGGGTGAACAGAATAACGGGAGTAATGAGCTTTTTCCAGAATCTGACGTCGTAGTCCTGCCACATCTGGCACACATAGCCTGCCTCGATACCTGAGAACTCCATTTACAGAAACCTCAAATGATGACTTCTCTTTTTGAGGAAGTGCATCTTTATAGTGACTCAGTTGGGGATCTTCATATTGGTGTCTTTTCACTTCTATGTCCAAGTATGAAACAACTGGGTTATGAATATCAACTCCCGTCTTGCCCGAATTGGTTGAACGAACTTCGTGGCTAGCTAGCTGGTGGAGCTCACGAACTAATTTTTTCTTTTTCGGCTGAACATCACATAGACTACCCATGGATTTGAGGCTAAGAGCATTGATACGCTCAAATTACACCTATTATGGTATAACGCGGACGTTATCAAATATAGTAACCCAATAAGGTTGGGGTCGAATCCCACAGGGAATATGGTGTGAAAAGGTTACTAAAGTCGTAGGATGCTACGTTTAGGTCTAATGTCTTAATCCGATGGTTTTGGTAAAAGTTGGTTTTCTATGACTAATTGCTATCTACTTGCTTTGGTGGAAATTTATGGTAAAAGAAACTAAGGTTGTGTCCCCGTTAGAGAGAGTGTATGATCATGGATATTGATCTTGATATACTTCTAATGGATCATTATATGAATGCACTTAATCTCTATATGAACCTCTACTATTTCCCAATAAATAAAGATTATCCCTTTCTATGATTTGCCCAAATATAAGAAAGTAACTATAAAGAACGATTAATCATGCCAAGTAAATTCTTCTTATTCCTAAGTGAATTTATTAAACAAAGTTTAAAGCTTTGAGTCCTTGTTATTTATTCTTACCAACCCTAATTATTTTCCCAAATAAATCAAGGTTTATGGCATTAATCAATGTTTGCAACCATTAATTATGAATGAAGAATGAAGAATAAATAAACCCTAATAATCCATTAGATGCATATCAATCACCATCCCAATCACAAAACGCCCATCAATTGGGTTCACAACCCTAGTAAGGGAATTTAGCTACTCATGACAAAGAACAAGAAATAAGAAATTGAAGAATTCATAATTGCTTACTTTGGAAGAAAAGAGGAATTGATAATACTTGAATTGATATTTGAACCTTCAAAAACTAGAGAGTATTTAATGTACTAAGCCAAAAGTCAAAATATAATAACTGATAACAATTAAAACCCTATAATGGACTATTTATAGGCTTCAAAACATAAAATTACAGAATTTGCACTTAAGTCCCAGGTAGTACTTATACGGTCCGTACAACTTTTCACGGACCGTATAAGACTTATACGGCCTTCATCCATGTGTCTGCAGAGAATGATACGAACTGGCCTTCCACGGTTCGTATAACTTTATACGGCTCGTACAATCCTGCCCGTGAAACATCTTCCAACATCGTCACATCTACTTATACGGCCCGTACAATATTGTACGGTCCGTATAAGTGTCCGTGGTTCAGCATCTATCCACTGTGACATTCTGTTACTTTGCCACCTTTTGTACGACCAGAAATACGGTCCGTGCAACTTTCTACGGACCGTGAAAATCAAGCTTCAGTGCAACTTTTCTGTAACTTCTACTTCTTGAACCTGAACTCTATGATTCACCTAAAACAAGACCAAAACACATCAAAACCACACCCACTTGCCTAAAAACAAGTAAAACTTCTCGTAAAAAGGTATCAATTGTGCCTCAATTTCTTGGCATATTAACACCCCCAACTTAAAGTCTTTGCTTGTCGTCAAGCAAGTAGTGGACACCACTAGGACTCGACTAACACCTAGGTATCATAGAGTAATAATGTCTACATTGGTTTTGACTCTGAATTACTGGCATGCATGTTTTTCTTCCAAGGACCTCCCCTCAAATTTTTCGATTCTCAAACCATATACACCACCCAAAAATGTTATGACTAACAATGAAGCTTCAATGCATGACATTACATTATTGAACATATCATGTTGCACACAAATGCTACTTTAGGCGGTCACTTTAATTTGCTCAATTCTCATCCTTATGCCCTCTCATAGACCAAAGAATGTCCCAACACACATATGTACAAAGAGAATGGGATGAAGATGAACGAGAAATGAAAATCACTCGCACTCACAAAGAACTTCATATATACACATGCAAATACCATAGGCTTGCCCTTATTTTCTCTGTTTTCATCCAAGGTGTTACACCTCAGAATTTCCTGTTAACGTACAGTGAATAGACTAACAAAGGGAATGACGTATACGATGTTTTGATAAGTAAGAAATAGCATTTTATGACTCTGATCGATATTTCAAAGACATTTAAGGTAAGGGAAGAAAGTTGTTAAGGAAAGCAAGTTATATGTTGTGTGTGGGGCAAGATTTATGAGTATCGAGTTAATGATATTCTAATGATGCTTTGGAGAAGAGTTATAATAACCCTTAGATTGGTATTGAGGTGATAAACAAGTGCCAAGAAGGTTCCATAAGGATTGGAGATCAAACGAGACAACGAGAATGATTTCGGAAGAACTGGGCATTATATAGCCCAACATACTGGCCGTATAAATTATACTGACCATATGTCTGGCCGTATAATCAGACCAGAATGACATACCTATCTTGACCAAATCTACGGCTAGACATACGGTTAGTATAATTTATACGGACCGTATATTAGTCCGTAGACCATGGTCGGGACAGATTTTAAAATGATCTAAGTACCTCTCCCTCATTTTATTTCATTTCATTTCTCTTCTCCACACTTCAAGAACCGTCTAGAATATTGTCCACTCTTCATCCACAAGAACCCAAAGGAAATTGATGATCAACTTTATCAAACCAACAAATCAAGAGTGTGAAACACATTAAAGTTCATCCAAGCCAAGAAATTCAAAGAGAAGTGAACTAGGGTTTTGGTGCAAGAAGAGTATTTCCACTCAAGGCTTGTCCCTACACTATCTAAGGTAAGTTTCATGGTATTTTCATGATGTTTGAGGTATTGATAAGTTGAAACACTTGGATTGTAGAAGAATATAGAAAATGAGTCATAAATGTGGGAATAGTGTCATTGTTGAGTAGTAGTTGGGATTGAATCATGATTATTGATATGTTGTGATTGTAAGTAGGTTATGAATAACATTTGGAAAATGGGATAAGCATTATATGTGAGAAAATGCAATAGTAAACTATGACCATGATTATGGAGGAATTAAAGTGAAATTGTGAAATGTGAATAATGTAGATGAATGATAATTGTTGCTTATAATATTGTGAGTGTTGTTATGGATGTTTGGGAGTTGATATGTGATGTGAGGAAAGTTGTATAAACAAAGGAGATGCTGCCCAATTTTCTCTAGCTTTAGTAAGCACGTTCTTATAATCGGTTAGCTAATGTTAATACGAACTTTCTTGAAGGTAGAAATGCGAGCATCGAAAGAGAACAATCAAGCGATAGAATTTTTAAACGAAAGATGTATGTGAGGCTAGTCCTTTCTTTCTAAGGAATGAATCTTATGGAATGATTTTCCCTCCTTCTCCATGAATTTTCCTACATTCCAGAAACTAAGAGTCTATGTTCATAAATAGCCATATGAGATAAAGGTAAGGGATACATTATGAGCACGATAATGATGACGATGAGTTTATGACCATAAGGAGCTACATATGTATAAGATAAAGAAAAGAGGTAAGACACGAGTATGATAATGAATGATGATGATGAGTTTAACTCTAAAGAGTCCTAAAGTAAGATATGATGACCATAAAGTTAATGATTCTAAGTATGGTTCCATTGATGCTTTTTCTTGTGAACACTCACCTTAAAATGTTATTCCCCTCAAGGTGAGATGCGATGTTTATGATTACTCCATAACGTAATCGGGGTTCCACGACCTCACGTCACCCCGACATCGCCATAATTGCCTTCAATGTTCTATGTATGCTTTAATGATAGATGTATGGAAATGCCAAGAATGATGTTGATTTCATTTGTGTATTTTTATGTATATGTATGTACGTATGGATAGCATCGAGTCCCGAAAGGGCCGAGTACGTATAGCATCGAGTCGCGAAAGGGCCGAGTACGGATAGCATCGAGTCCCGAAAGGGCCGAGTACGGATAGCATCGAGTCCCGGAACGGCCGAGTACGTGGATGTACTGCATTGTAAGTTATTGTATATGTAAGCAGGTGGATGTAAGAAGTGTGTCTCTAGGAGAATAAAAGGGGTAAGTACGTATGCCGAATGTTTAAAAAGTATTATGAGAAATGAATGGTTCTTTTATCTTATGCTATTTCTCATGCTCTTATTATGTTATTATCCACGCCTTACATACTTAGTATATTGCTCGTACTGATGTTCGTTTTCTTTGGATGTTGTGTTCATGCCCACAGGTAGATAGGGAGACGACCCAGATTCATTGGAGCTTCTAGCAGACTTTGAGGGCACTCCATTGTTCCGGAGGTGACATAGATTGATTATTTTGTGTACATATATGTTTTGGGAATGACGGGGTCCTGTCCCGTCCATATGTCTAGCACTCTAGTAGAGGCTCGTAGTTACGTATGTGTGGGTAGTATGATCTCATAGTTTCTCATAGTATGTATGTATATATATATATATATATATAATAGCCGAAAGGGCTCATGTATATAAAGTGAATATGTTCAAATGAAAATAGCTTTCTATGATTATGAGCATACGAGATATGAATGAATGCAGGATGAGTAATAGAATGAGTGATGCTTGGTGGTTAGCCCCGAGTACCGGTCATGGCTCTAATCGGGTCGTGACTAAAGTGGTATCAGAGAAGTTCAGTCCTAGGAAGTGTCTACGAGTTGTGTCTAGTAGAGTCTTATTTATGGTGTGTTGCGTGTCACACTAATAAACAGTAAGCTACAGGGCATTTAGGAAAAATGACCATTCTTCTTCTTACTAGATCGTGCTATAGAGCCATGTTATAAGATTTCCCCCCTCCCTAATGGTGCGTTTATGATTTCAGTAAAGTTGACGAAAGGAAAAGCTACTGCAGCCCAGAAGGGCAAGACAAAGGATTGCAAAAGGGCTTGAACGGGGGCTATCTACGGATATGGAGGAGAGTGAACCCCAAAATAAGGCCCTATCTCGGTTTTCCTGTACCTCGCCTACTTTAGAGGATCAGAGGGGAGCCTCAACTTTAGCTCCCGCACCCCCAGTCCCTCTACCAAATGCCTCGGGCCAAGAGATGAGACAGGCCATTCTTTTACTGACTCAGTTAGTAGCCGCTCAGGCTCAGCGACAGGATGTGGGCCATGGTAACAAGGGTCAGAGAAAGAGAGTTAATTCTTCCGGGTTTGATCATGAGTATAGAAGCGCTCCGAGACAGTAATTCTCCAGGCACTCGATTCTTTCAACAACTAGCTCTCCTCCACAGTTTCCTGGACCCATGTCTGATGGATCTACAAATTCTAGGCTGCCCTAGAGTCTCAGAGTTCCCAGCTCTCGGAATAGGGGTGATTCAAGGCAAATAAGATTACCTATACCACGATAAAGTCAATGCAAAAAGTTACATTCTGGACCGTGCCGCTTGGGTTCGGATGTTCGTTATGCCTGTGCTCGACCAGGCCATTTTAGGCGTGATTGTCCATCGCTACGTGGTAAAGATAGGGTTCAGTCAGTGGGAGTGGTAGCTGGCTCTTCATAATCAGTACGCCCTCCTAGGCGGAGGCCGCAGATAGTAGCAGGTGGTGATAGAGATCAAAGAGAATTGCCCAGTCTGAGTGGATCCCAGCGCCATATGTCACGACCCAACCCCGTAGGCCGTGACTAGTGCCCGAACTGGGCACCCAAACACATTCATAAATCCGAATCATAAACAGATAGCTTATGCGTATACAAATATCAGACGCTGTCTCAAATTATCTCAAACTGTCTCAAACACATCTCAAACACGAACATATGTATATCGAAGCCGTTAGGCTATCAAATGGCGCAACGGCCCAAAACATATACAAATGCAAGCCGACAAGGCCGCCACGGCGAACGGGACGCCTTCAGAACATATATCATACGAACACACCGTACAGAATAGGAACAACCCACATATACGTCTACGTACCCTACCGTACCAACGAATCATACGACGGACAGGGCCCCGCCCTACCCCCCGAACAAACTCATACATATGCAATAACGAATATATACCAAAATGTGGGCTCCGATCAAAGCGGAGCACTCCAAACAAACAGGGAATAGGTGTCCTAGATCGGCGGATCACCGAACCGTACGTCCGTACTCGCGGGCATGAAATGCACTTCGAAGAAAGGGGGTCAAAGACGAATATGTACTGAGTATGCAAAGCAGAAGATATAGTAAACAAATCTGAGTCATAATCGAAACAGAGGTACAGAAAGTAAGTGCATATCCAAATACCAAAATGTTTATTTTCAAAATACAAATCATGCATAGGGCTCAGAAAATATGGTCGCCCGCCCGTCATCGGCGCCATAACACAGCATAACACCAGAAAGTTTCAAATCTCCGTACCCCGTCACACATCATAACACAAAGATAACGCCATACACAAGATAACACCAAATATAAAGCGGAACCGACCTGCAGCTGGTGGCTCGGTGAACCATAACACAAGATAACACCGGAGTATAACAAAGTGCGCGCGATAACGAACCGGCCCGGACTCGGCGAAAGATACAACGAATGCACGAGCAGTAGTCGTGAGTAACCATATGTATAAAATCATTATCATAGACTCAAAAGATAAGTAAAATGACCATACTAAATCGGAATAATAGCCAAACCAAATTCTTTCAAAAGTCATCGGATTACAAAATGAAGAGTCGCGGGACCCACGGACGGGTGTTGACCCGAGCCGGGCCCGCCTATGGAAAACATACTCATCATACGCCATACAATCTCCTACGAACATATCGAGGCAATCCGAGCCTTTCTGTGAAAGTTACGGTCGTTCATAGTTACGGAATTGTTTAAAAATACAACTTTTTATGCAACATTTGAAAATCAAATATTCCAAAGACATAAGGGCCAATATTTCATCATATCAAGCATACGAATTCCAAGAAACAAATAAGAGTCATAAACATGCTCGAATTGCGAGAATAGAATTTCCTCGAGGCTCGTGTCATAGCCTATTTGTAACTAAGGCATGCCAAAAGAAGGAAAGGTTGAGCTTTACATACCTCGTCCGCTCTCAAAGCTAATCCAAACTCAAGCTAATCCCAACCTCCGCCTCGGGCTCCCCAAGGTCTACAAATACGTCATAATATGCCAAACATTAGCTGTAGACATTTGGGCATTTAATTCCAAACTAGACACAATTTTGTGTCATCTTTTAAGTGATCCAACTCATTAATGTGGGCCAATATTTTTGTACAACTCATTTAAGGGATTAAAAGATGACCACTAGTCATTCTTTATTTATTCCCAACACTTAGAAAAAAAAAAAAAAAAAAAGTTGAAAACCCCTCCATTGAAGCTCTCGGCCAAAGTGCAAAAAATCCACCTCCATTTCTTGTCCTTCCAAAATTATTTCATTGATGTAAACCCATTATTTTGAGGTCCCTAAGTAGCGTGGAAGCATCGTTGGAGCGATCAACCTATTATTTTTCATCTTTTGGAAACCCTAGGCTATTGGAAGTTGAAGAGAAAAAGGTAAGATTTGATCTTGTTTTTGTGTTATGAAGGTTATATTCATGTTGTAGTATCTTATAATGGAGGAAAATCATGAAATATGGAATGTTGGAAGTGAGTTGTGTATGTGGAGCTTGAGCCGTGTGGTGTGTGTGTGTGTGGTGTGATATTGAATTGATGAATTAATGCTTAGTTAGTTTATTATGATCATTGTAAGGTGGAGAACAATTGTGAATCATCCATATATGTATATGTGTAGTGTTGATTGAAATGGGTCACATTATATGACAATGAACGAATGAATGTCGCTTAATGCTTTAGTCGTCGTCGCTATGAATTTATGTTGGAAATGAATGTTTATTGACTCAAAATGATGTTGTTAATGTTGCGGACTGATTTTGGAGGTTATTGTATATTTAATGTAATTGGTATATTGATGAGATAGCATTGTTAGAATGTAAATTGTGGATACAAATCATGATTTGGAAATGAAGAAGAAAAAAAAAGGGGTGTCTCTCGTTTAGGGGCTGTTTTCGGCCTAATTGGAGAAAAATTTGGATTGTTGGAAATGTTGTATGAATTGCTTAGAATGTCCTTAAATATTGTTGGTAGGGGTTTGGGTTAGTATGTGAATGTATAAGCGTCGATTTTGGCTTGAAGGTAAGTCGTCGAATTGAATTTATGTAAGTTGTTGAATAATGGAAAAGAAAGCTATTGTTGTTGTATTGCTTTCCGGATTGGTTGTTGATGTTGCTAGGTTGGTTATTGTTGTTGTTGTTGATTGATATGGCCGAGTTAAATTCTCGGGTAGCCTATTTACAAGGGGAAATGCCGCCCAAATTTCTGTAGAATTAAGGGCGAATTTGGAATTTAAGGCCTAAAAGTCATTAGCTAATGTTTGGCATTTTATGGCTTGTTTATAGATCGTGGGCAGCCCGAATCATAGTTTGGATTAGCTTGAGTTTGGATCATTTTGGAGAGCGTTTGAGGTATGTAAAGTAACCTTTCTTTTTGGCATGCCTTAGTTAAAGTAGGCTATGATACGAGCCTCTAGGAAACTCTATTCTCGCAATCCGAGCTTGTCTATGATTCGCATGTGTTTCCTTGGTATTCTTGTGCTCATATGCCATAACATTGATCCTTATATCCTTGGAATTCATAATTTGTAAAGATGTCATGAAAGCTGATTTTTGGTTTTAAAGCTTATTCTTTAGCGATTCCAAAAGTTCAAACGCTCATAACTTTCTCAGAAAAGCTCGGATTGCTTTGAAACTTTCGTAGGAGTTTGTATGATATAGAATGAGTATGTTTTTCATAGGCGGGCTCAGTTCGGGTCTATACTCGTCCGTGGGTCCCGCGACGCCCTTTTATGTGAATTCGATAACTTTGAAACAAAAAGTAATAATTATTATTCCGATTTCGAATATGACTATTTTACTTATCTTTTGGATTTATGATAATGATTTTATGCATATGATTACTCACTACTCCGCTCGTGCCTACTATGATATCGTTCGCCGGTCGGCTCCCGGCCGGTTCGTTGTCGTGCGCATTATGATACATTCCGGTGTTATGCCGTGTTTATGGTTCACCGAGTTCCTCGCTCGAGGGCCGGGTTCCACTTATATTTGGTGTGATGCCGTGTATGGCGATATGCCGTGTGTGATATGTGACGAGATTCGAGATTTGAAACTTTCGGTGTTATGTCGTGTTATGGCGCCATCGACAAAGGGCGACCATATTTCCCGTGCCCTATGCATGATTTATATTTTGAAGTAACATTTTGATATTTTGGAAATGCATTTACTTTCCGTACCTCTATTTCGATTTGATCTCGATTGTATATTACATTTTCTCGCTTTGCATACTCGCACATATTTCGTACGACCCCTTTCTTCGGGGGCCGCGTTTCATGCCCGCAGTGCGTACGCACGCTTGGTGATCCACCGGTTTAGGACACCCTCTTCTCGCTATTTGGAGTGCTCCTCTCATTCCGAGCTTATATTTTTGGTATATATTCGTTCCGTTGCATTGTATATATTTGTTCATGGGTACGGCGGGGCCCCGTCCCGTCATATGATTCTCGTCTCGTCCGTTTAGAGGTCCGTGGACATGTTTGTGGGTTGTGCCTACTTTTGTACGGTTGTGTTTGTATATGTTGTGTTTGGGGGATCCCATTCGCCGCGGCCGGTCCGCATATGTATATATGTTGTGTTGTTGGCCCTGTGTGGCCTTTGTTGGTATTTTCTGTGCGCAGGGTTATTTTGGATAGTCCGTAAAACAAAGGAAACTCTGCCGAAATTTTTCTGGAAATTATCTAAATTTGAAACATAGCCTTGTCGGCTTCTGTTATATACTTGGATGCGTTTGATATAATTTGTGATAGCGTTTGATAGGTGTGTTTGGGTGCCCAGATCGGGCACTAGTCACGGCCACGGGGTTGGGTCGTGATGTATGGTATCGAGCGGTTTGTCCCCGAGTGTCCACGTTCATCGTGTCTAGTAGAGTCTTGTTTATCGATGTGTTGTGCACCACATCTATAAACAGAAGCTACAGGACATTTAGGATGTTGTCTTTTCTTCGATCTTAGATCGTGCGTTAGAGCCGTGTTATCGTGATGACTCTTTCGACGAAATGTTCGTTTTCGCCGATGCCTCCGAGGAAGGCCACGCTGCCACCGCCCGGGGCGGGCAAGTCTATAGCAAGTGAGACCACCGAGCCCGGATGACTACTAGGGCTCGTGCTCGATAGAGCCGAGATTGTGCCTCCGACGGCTAGTTCCGCCACGCCGCCGCATCGGAGGGATTTGTGCGCCATACAAATCGCGCAAAGACCGGGGCGGCTCCACCGCCGCCCCGCGGCACCGCACTCGTACCTCCGGACCCCGCCCGGGGCGGATGATGGGACCCTACGAGAGGCGCTCGCTTATTGACACGATTGGTAGCGGCGGGCGGTGTCCCCGTACACGGATGATCGCGCGGGACAGCGCGATAGTCACCGAGCTCGTGATTTTCCGACTCGTGGCCCACCGCAGTTCTTCGGTCAAAGCCCGCAGACCCTTATGAGTTTATCCGACGTGCAAATGGACCCCGCGACCGATTAGTGCTTCCGATACGAGTCGGTGAGATGGCGTCATACCGGTTGCACGATGTAGCGCACCTAACCGGTATGAGTCGTGGATGCTGTCCGAGGTGAGGGTGCCCTCCACCGTACGGGGGGCGAGTTTACCGAGGCTTTTCTCGGCCCATTTTCTCGCCTCCGGAGGCGAGGCGAGCCAGTAGACCGATTTCTCGCCGGGCAAGCCGGCGGTGCCGCCGGGAGTACACTAGAGTTTGATTCACCGGCCGATATGCGCCCGCATATGTAGCTAGCATGACCGACCGGATGCACGCATATATAGTGGGGGCCGGATCCGCATTTCGTTGATAGTCGCTTGCGGTGTTAGCGCCCGCATCCGGCATGGATATCGCCCGTATACGTGCCCACGCCCAGTGGCACGGAGGACACGCAGAGGCGCCACCGATGAGTCGATGACAGGGGCCCACCTAAGAGGGCTAGATCGTCTGGGTACTCTGGGGATTTCCGAGGCAGACAGCCTCATCGCCAGCAGGAGCGTATATCCTCCCCGCCGCCACGGGGCACACCCCCGCGCTTTTCTGGCAGGAGATCGAGGGTGCAGGGTATTCGGGAGCCGCCGCAGCTCCGTGTTTTCGTGCTCGCGCTGACGAGGCTCCAGCTAGCCGACGAGACCACCCAGACCTCCGTGTTCCCACTGTGGGAGGCAGCACCCGGGAGAGTGTTTTCGTTCCACCGGCGCGTGCTTTACTTGCGGCCGTCAGGGCCATCAGATGAGAGACTGTCCGGTTAGGGGGGTGGCACAGCTTCACCTCCGTCTACCGGGTCGGCCGGGGTTCATCTTCATCCTCGGTAGCTGCGCCCCCGGGGGCGAGGTACACCAGCGATCGCAGGCCGAGGCAGGGGTCGTGGTGGAGTTCCTGGTTCTAGCGGTCCTTCGAACCGCATATATGCATTAGCCACCGACAGACCGTGAGGCGTCGCCTAATGTCGTCATGTGTATATTATTGGTTTTCTCTCGAGATGTGTATGCATTGATTGATCCCGGTTCTACATTATCGTATATTTCTCCACTTGTTGCTAATAAAATTGGGATAGAATCGGAGTCGATAGAGCCTTTTGAGGTAGCTACACCGCAGGGGATTCTCGTTATAGCCAATGTTTTATAGAGATTGTTCGCTATTATCCGTGGCCGCCGTACTAAGGCCGATTTGGTAGTTAGATATGACCGAGTTCGACGTGATTATGGGTATGGATTGGCTAGCTTCTTGTTATGCTACCGTTGATTGTCAAAAGAAGATAGTCCGTTTCCGCTTCCGGGGAGCCACCATAGAGTGGGCAGTAATACGATCGCCGAGGGGTAAGTTTATTTCATACCTCAAGGCTAGGAAAATGATCGAAAGGGGTATATTTATCATCCGGTCCGTGTTCATGATTTAGAGGCAGGGCACCGACTCTTCGCCGGGCCCAAAGTGGTTAATGAATTTGTAGATGTATTCCCGTATGAGCTTCCAGTGTCTTCCCCCGAGCGGGAGATAGAGTTTGCTATTGATTTGTTGCCGATACTCACCTATCTCTATTCCTCCGTACAGAATGGCACCTGCAGAATTGAAAGAATTAAAAGAGCAGCTGAGAGATTTATTGGAGAAGGGTTTCATTCGGCCCAGTACATCACCCTGGGGAGCTCCGGTATTATTTGTGAGAAAGAAAGACGGATCGCTGCGGATGTGTATTGATTACCGGCAGCTGAATAAGGTAACCATCAAGAATAAATATCCCCTCCCCAGGATTGATGATTTGTTTGATCAGTCAGGGTGCCGTGTGTTTCGAAGATAGACCCGCGGTCGCTATCATCGTGTACGGGTACGAGAGGTCGATATTCCCAAGACAAAGATTCAGACCCGATATGGGCACTATGAATTCGTAGTTATGTCTTTTGGGCCGACAAATGCCCCAAAAGATTTATGGACCCGATGAATCGGTATTCGTAGACCGTTCTTGGATATGTTTGTGATCGTATTTATCGATGATATTCTGGTTTGTTCTCGGTCAGAAGCGGAGCATGCAGACCATTTGAGGACGGTACTTGGCACACTTCGGCACCAGAGGTTATATGCTAAATTTTCCAAATGTGAATTCTGGTTATCTTCAGTGGCATTTCTGGGACATATTATTGGGGCTGATGGCGTCCGAGTGGATACCCAGAAGATTGAGGCCGTCAAGAATTGGCCTAGACCTACGACGCCGACAGAGGTGCGTAGCTTTCTCGGGATTGGCCGGTTATTATCGGAGATTTGTAGAGAAATTTGCTTCCATTTCGCCGCCTTTGACAAGGCCGACTCGTAAGGGAGCAAGTTTCCGTGGTCCGATGCTTGCGAGCGTAGCTTCCAGCTTGTCGAAAGAGAAGTTGACTACGCCTCCCCCGACTCTTCCGAGGGTCCGATGGGTATGTGATTTATTGTGATGCCTCCGGTATTGGTTTGGGGTGTGTGTTGATGCGCAAAGACGGCAGGGTGATAGCTTATGCTTCTCGGCAGCTCAGAAAACATGAAAAGAATTATCCTACTCACGATTTGGAGTTGGCCGCGGTTATTCATGCTTTGAAGATGTGGAGACATTACTTATATGGGGTTCACGTTGATATTTATACAGATCATAAGAGCCTCCAGTACATCTTTAAGCAAAAGGACCTGAACTTGCGACAGCGGAGGTGGTTAGAGTTGTTAAAAGATTATGATGTTGATATTCTCTACCATTCGGGGAAAGCTAATGTTGTGGCAGATGCACTTAGTCGCAAGTCTATGGGTAGCCTAGCGTACGTGCCATCAGAGAGTAAAGAAATGGTTCGCGATATTCATCAGTTGGCTAGTCTTGGAGTTCGTTTAGCCGATTCTGGAGATGTTGGGGTTTCTGTTCGAGGTATTGCTGAGTCCTCTATTATAGACGATATTAAGCGACATCGCATGAGGATCCTATTCCGGCACAAGATGAGATGCAGCCCCCAAGCACAGAGAAGACTCCGTTTGAGATTTCACCCGATGGAGTGTTATTTCACAGTAGGCAGATTGTGTACCGACGCGTGTGGTCGCGGGCGACAAGGTTATGGGCGAGGCACATTATGCCCGATATTCTGTTCACCCAGGGTCGACGAAGATGTACCATGATCTTAGATGCTTATATTGGTGGGATGGTATGAAAAGAGATATAGCAGAGTTCGTCGCTCAGTGTCCGAATTGCCAAGTTAAGATCAGCACCGTAAGCCCGGTGGGCTATTGCAGAGACGGAGATACCGACGTGGAAGTGGGAGATCATTAATATGGATTTTATTACAGTTTTACCTCGCACTCCACGGAGGTATGATTCTATTTGGGTTATCGTTGATCGGTTGACAAAATCAGCCATTTTCTTCCGGTCCGACTACCTACTCACCGAGGATTATGCCAGTGCTTTATATCGTGGAGATTGTGCGACTTCACGGAGTTCCTTTATCTATTATCTCCGACAGAGGTGCCCGCTTACGCCAATTTCCGGAGATCCTTTCAGCAGGATTGGGGACGCAGTGAGTCTCGCACAACATTCCATCCCCAAACCGACGGACAAAGCCGAGCGCACTATACGTACATTGGAAGATATGTTGCGAGCCCGTGTTATTGATTTCGCAGGTAGCCGGGAGGATCATTTGCCACTTGTTGAATTTGCTTATAATAACAAATACCACTCCAAAGATTCGATGGCACCTTATGAGGCATTGTATGGCGTAAAGTGTAGGTCACCGATCGGTTGGTTTGATGTCGGGAGACCGAGTTGATTGGCCCGTACGTGGTCCAACAGGCCGTGGATAAGGTGAAACTTATTCGAGAGAGATTATTGGCGCCCGCAGTCGACAGAAATCATACGCAGACAATCGCCGTCGACCTTTGGAGTTTCAAATTGGCGATTGGGTTTTCCTGAAGGTGTCACCTATGAAAGGTGTTATGAGATTCGGCAAGAAAGGGAAGCTCAGTCCGAGATATATTGGACCTTATCAGATTGTTCGCACAATAGGCAAGGTTGCCTATGAGTTAGATCTCGCCACCGATTTGGGAGCGGTTCACCCGTATTTCATGTTTCTATGCTTCGTAAATGTATTGGTGACCCTTCCGCAGTCTTTCCTGTAGATGATATCCAGGTCACAGAGGAGCTATCTTATGAGGAGCAGCCTATAGCCATATTGGATCGTCAGGTAAAAAGGTTGCGGAACAAAGATATGGCTTCTGTTAAAGTGCTGTGGCGAAATAATAACCGAGAGGAAGTGACCTGGGAAGCTGAGGAGCAGATGAAGAAGAAGTATCCTCATTTATTTTCGGAACCTACAGGTAATCCAATTCTCCATTTGACTATGTTGTTTGATCAATGAATGTATTGTTGTGATAGTTGAAAAGGAAACTCCCCCAAATTGTTTGTATGACCCGTAAGGTTAATCTAACATTCGAGGACGAATGTTCTTAAGGGGGGGGAGGATGTTAGAACCCGTATTTTTGTACATTGGAACAATCCGGATTAATTATGATAAGTTAAGGACAAAACTATTTCGGGATACAAAGTCGGGATTTTGACCTTCGATTTTATTTTGAGATATAAGTTGTGCATGAATTTATTGGTATGGAACAATTAGGAAAATTTGGGACCAAAAGTGATAAAATTGGAAGTGAAAATCATCCACAAATTCCATGTTGGCCGTGTATAGTGGGAGTGGGTGCCCACACAATTTTGTGTCATCTTTTAAGTGGATCCAACTCATTAATGTGGGCCAAGGGACAATTGTACAACTTCATTTAAGTTTAAAAGATGACCACTAGTCATCTTTATTCATTTTCCACACTTAGAAAAAAAAAAAAAAAAGTGAAAACTCCCTCCATTGAGGCTCTCGGCCAACCCCAAAAAAATCAACTCCCATTTCTTGTTCTTCCAAAATTTTTCCGTTGATGTAAACCCATTATTTTTGAGGTCCCTAAGTAGCGTGGAAGCATCGTTGGAGCGATCAACCCATTATTTTTCATCTTTTGGAAACCCTAGGCTATTGGAAGTTGAAGAGAAAAAGGTAAGATTTGATCTTGTTTTTGTGTTATGAAGGTTATATTCATGTTGTAGTATCTTATAATGGAGGAAAATCATGAAATATGGAATGTTGGAGATGAGTTGTGGTGTGTGGTGCTTGAGCCGTGTGTGTGTGTGTGTTGTGTTGATGATTGAAATTATGAATTAATGTTTAGTTAGTTGATTATGATCATTGTAAGGTGAAGAACAATTGGGAATCATCCATATATGTGTATGTGTAGTGTTGAGTGAAATGGGTCACATTATATGACGATGAACAAATGAATATCGCTTATTGTTTTAGTCGTCGTCGCTATGAATTCTATGTTGGAAATGAATGTTTGTTGACTCAAAATGATGTTGTTAATGTTGCGGACTGTTTTTGGAGGTTATTGTATATTTAATGTAATTGGTATATTGATGAGATAGCATTGTTAGAATGTAAATTGTGGATACAAACCATGATTTGGAAATGAAGAAAAAGTTAGAGGGGCTGTCTCGGTTTAGGGGCTGTTTTCGGCCTAATTTGGAAAAAATTTGGATTGTCGGAAATGTTGTATGAATTGCTTAGAATGTCCTTAAATATTGTTGGTAGGGGTTTGGGTTAGTATGTGAATGTATAAGCGTCGATTTTGGCTTGAAGGTAAGTCGTCGAATTGAATTTATGTAAGTTGTTGAATAATGGAAAAGAAAGCTATTGTTGTTGTATTGCTTTCCGGATTGGTTGTTGATGTTGCTAGGTTGGTTATTGTTGTTGTTGTTGATTGATTTTGGCCGAGTTAAATTCTCGGGGTAGCCTATTTACAGGGGAAATGCTGCCCAAATTTCTGTAGAATTAAGGGCGAATTTGGAATTTAAGGCCTAAAAGTCATTAGCTAATGTTTGGCATTTTATGGCTTGTTTATAGATCGTGGGCAGCCCGAATCATAGGTTGGATTAGCTTGAGTTTGGATCATTTTGGAGAGCGTTTGAGGTATGTAAAGTAACCTTTCTTTTTTTTTTGGCATGCCTTAGTTAAAGTAGGCTATGATACGAGCCTCTAGGAAACTCTATTCTCGCAATCCGAGCTTGTCTATGATTCGCATTTGTTTCCTTGGTATTCTTGTGCTCATATGCCATAACATTGATCCTTATATCCTTGGAATTCATAATTTGTAAAGATGTCATGAAAGCTGATTTTTTTTTAAAAATTATTCTTTAGCGATTCCAAAAGTTCAAACGCTCATAACTTTCTCAGAAAAGCTCGGAATGCTTTGAAACTTTCGTAGGAGTTTGTATGATATATAATGAGTATGTTTTTCATAGGCGGGCTCAGTTCGGGTCTATACTCGTCCGTGGGTCCCGCGACGCCCTTTTATGTGAATTCGATAACTTTGAAACAAAAAGTAATAATTATTATTCCGATTTCGAATATGACTATTTTACTTATCTTTTGGATTTATGATAATGATTTTATGCATATGATTACTCACTACTCCGCTCGTGCCTACTATGATATCGTTCGCCGGTTCCCGGGCCGATTCTGTTGTCGTGCGCATTATGATACATTCCGGTGTTATGCTGTGATTATGGTTCACCGAGTTCCTCGCTCGAGGGCCGGGTTCCACTTATATTTGGTGTGATGCTGTGTATGGCGATATGTCGTGTGTGTGATATGTGACGGAGATTCGGAGATTTGAAACCTTCGGTGTTATGCCGTGTTATGGCGCCATCGACAAAGCGGGCGACCATATTTCCCGTGCCCTATGCATGATTTATATTTTGAAGTAACATTTTGATATTTTGGAAATGCATTTACTTTCTCGTACCTCTATTTCGATTTGATCTCGCATTGTACATTACATTTTCTCGCTTTGCATACTCGCACATATTTCGTACCGACCCCCTTTCTTCGGGGGGCCGCGTTTCATGCCCGCAGTACGTACGCACGCTTTGGTGATCCACCGTTTAGGACACCCTTCTTCTCGCTATTTGGAGTGCTCCTCTCATTCCGAGCTTATATTTTTGGTATATATTCGTCCGTTGCATTTGTATATATTTGTTCAGGGGTACGGCGGGGCCCTGTCCCGTCATATGATTCTGTCTGTCCGTTTAGAGGTCTGTGGACATGTTTTGTGGGTTGTGCCTACTTTTGTACGGTTGTGTTTGTATATGTTGTGTTTGGGCGATCCCATTCGCCGCGCGCGGTCCGGTCCGCATATGTATATATGTTGTGTTGTTGGCCCCGTGTGGCCTTTGTTGGTATTTTCTCGTGCGTTGTGGTTATTTTGGATAGTCCGTAAAACAAAGGAAACTCGCCGAAATTTTTCCGGAAATTATCAACTAAACATGCTACATAAAATCAATTCATCATCTCAACACAACACACACACCTACACGACCATACACACCATGCACGGCTCAACTCCAACATACCATATTTCATGAATTTCACCCATTTTAGCATACTACAACATGCATACACCATTCATAACATATAAAACAAGATTAAATCTTACCTTTTCCCTTCAACTTCACAACTAGGCTAGGGTTTGCGATTGATGAAACGGATGGTTTGTTCGCTCCAACAACACTTCCACGTTAACTAGGGACCTCCAATTAGTGGATTTGCACCAATGAAATATTTTTGTGATGGCTCAAATTGGACTTCAATTTTCTTTCTCTTGGTCGAATGGCCTTTGTTATTGTTCTTCAAGTTCTTGTTTGTTTTTTCTAAGTGTGGGATGTAGAAAGATGACTTAGTAGTCATCTTTTGCATACTAATATAAGTCATACAAGTGTCCATGGCTGACACATGTGTTGGACCAATTAAATTTATCCACAAAATGTGTGGGCCATCTCCCACACCACACGGCCAACATGGCCTAAAATGCATGATTTCCAACTTTCAATTATTTAACTTTTGGTCCCAAATTTTCCTAAATGTTCCATGCCAACAAATTCATGAACAACTTATGTCTTAAAATAAAATCGAAGGTCAAAAGTCCCGACTTTGCATCCCGGAATGGTTTTGTCCCTAACTTACCATAGTTAATCCGGATTGTCCCAATGTATAAAATGCGGGATATAACACCATACTTATGCATTAGCTCGGCGACAGGATCTTGAGTATCCCTCTGATATTGTCCCAGGTATATTTTCAGTAATCTCTTATGATATGCATGCGCTGATTGATTCGGGTCCTACGCTGTCATATATTACTCCTGAAGTGATGATTGTGTTAAGGCGAAACATCTGAGCCGACCCAACAAATTGAGACGACTATATTTGTTAGTAACCTAGTGATAGCTTCGAATCGTGATTTACGATTAAGCTGATTGACAGTGTGTGAAAATATATATATATATAATAATAATGTGTATGTATATATATTGGAATTCTAGACCGAGTGTGCAGGCACAACTTAGGAGACAAGCTCTATTATTTATATCCTTTAATGGTAAGTGATCTTGTGTTGCTGAGTTGCGCATTATGTGTGTCCCGATATATGTCCTATTAAGGCATGGGGCATGTTTTTATTAGGCTATGTGCAGGTTTGGGATTGTTATGTTTACAAGATTAACCCTGCCGAAATTTTCCCAGGAATCTAAAAGAAATTGCGGGAAACGTAGACAGAATTGTCATGAAAAGAAGAGAAGGCCAGAAATGAGTGATTGAGAACGGAGTGTATAGAGGTACTATATTCTAAAAGATAAAGCAGTACTGAGTTAAGAATAGGATCCCTTGTGCGAGGAATAAAGGATTGAAAGAACGTAAAGGAATAAGTACGGGTATAGAAGGAAGAGGAAATATACGAAGTACGCGTGCTTAAGAAATAGTCCTGTTATGAGAAGAGGAAGACGCATCTCCTATGAATATCCTCCCCTAAGACAGAACGAGTAAAGCATGAATTACGAGTTTACCGTACGATGATAAAGCGATAAAGTAAAGCTATCAGCAACGACAAATACGACATGATTATGATTGGTTTTGGAATCAATGTTGAGTGCAACACAAGAGTAAAAGAGTATGAGGCAATAAGGGGTATTAGTGGCGCATGAGACTTAGATCCTTGAAAAAAAATGGCGGGTTTAAGGGATAATGCATTTACGGTTGCTATAAGTCGATTATAGAAAGAGAGGAATAACTTGAGATGTGAAAAAGGGGAAAGATGATGCTATAAGTGAACTCTGGATATTGAAGAATGGGATACCTGACATTACATAGATGATATGGATAGCTAGATAGACTACTATTTGAGTACCACTATGAGACAAAAGTTATTAATTGGAGCGGATGTAGACATTGACTCATAACTAACGGTTGAGCTAAGTAAAATACATCCTTGTTTGGGGTGCTATGTTGGTTGTATTACTTGATTACAAAACTGCGAGATGAGTGTGTTAAGACTTCACACCTGAATTACCGTAGCTATAAATTATAGGAGATGACATGAATATGATGCAAAGATGATAAGGGGATCGAGGAATGGGATATATGAGTTCAAGATTGAAAGTAAGGTAACGGATTGGAGAATGGCGTAAGAAAGACCCTTAAGAGGGAAAGCGAGTAAGGAAAAAAACAGGTGTAGAGATTAAAATGATGGATCCTAAGACGTGACCGATATAGACTCTAAAACAATAAGTGAAAGTTATGCAAAAATGAGTTTAATAACTAGTAAATAAGTGAACAAGAATCGAGCGGGTATCTGAGACTGTACTGAAAATTATTCGTGAAAACCTTGAACAACATGACATTAGGAGCAAATAACTTGAGTAATATCGTAAAGGATAGCGATGCTATACTGGAATAGAGGCTAGGGAATTAAGAGTAGACTCGTTTGTTAATGATATTGCGAGTTATAAGTGACAAATAAGGAGAGACATAAAGTTTTCTATAATAGAATATAAGATGTGATAATCCGGGGACTAACAAAGGAGAGAAAAGAGCATGACGAGATAAGTTACATCGAATAGACAAAAGAGTTTTGGTATGTGTGAGATACGTAAAATAGAACGGACCAAAGGAAGGGAAGTTTACGGATAAGATTAGATGTTCGTACACGAATCACACAAGAACGGTTATGTAACCTGTAAGTATTTACATATCGAGAATGAAACCGATGGGATACATAGAAAGAGGAGTAGGGGGTAAACAAGAATAGTGCGTTGGTGGTACTCCGGGTCAGTTAAGGGAGAATATATGGTAAATTAAGTCGAAATGTTGAGCCGGAATTATCATTAAGGACAAATAGGACGATCACACTGGATGTGATATAAGTATATGTTATATGTTTCCTACGGTAGCCCTGAGGTGGGTTAGATTACTTACAAATTCGATAGGATCATTGAATAAAGGGGGTTTTACCAGAAGAATATCATGCCTTGGAACTTTCATTTTGTATCATTGTGGTTATAGCGGATTTCCAACAGCTTACCAAAGGGTTATGAAATTCTTGAAAATTATGAGGTCTGGAGTGAGTCGACAAGGGACACCTACGACAAGACATCTCGAATTGAATTTATCTAGACTCTATAGATGTAAATCAATACCATTATCATGGCCACATGGAAGAAAGAAAGTGGGATAAATTTGCAAACCATGTAAAACTTAATATCGTTATTGGGCAAGAAAAAGGATCGACGAGACTTAGAATTTCAAGTGAAAGATTGGGTATTCTTAAAAGAGTCGCCAATGAAGGGCGTTATGAGATTGGGCCAAAAGGGGAAGCTTAGTCCCCGATACATTAGGCCTTATGAGATTGTGCGCAAAATAGGCAAAGTGGCTTATGAATTAGATCTACCTCCTAATTTGGAGTCAGTTCACCCAGTTTTTCATGTCTCGATGCTTTGTAAGTATGTGGAGATTCTACTAGGATCGTGCCAGTAAATGATGTTCAAGTGACAGAAAGGTTGACTTATGAAGAGGTACCCATCGCCATATTAGATAGGCAAGTACGGAGGCTTCGAAATAAAGAAGTGGCCTCAGTTAAGGTCTTATGGTGAAATAACAACCGAGAAGAAATGACTTGGGAAGCGGAAGAAAATATGAAATCCAAGTATCCGCACTTATTTCAGCCCCCGAGAGAGATCCATGATGAGACATCGAGATTATGAGGTATGTATGTTTTCTTTTTATGCATATGGGTCGTGTGTGGCCAACTTATATTGCTATTGTGTTGTGGCCCTATGAGGAAATGTTATTAAGGGTTGTTGTGATAGGATGGTAGTGCTATATTACAGGGGAAACTCTGGGAAATTTTTTTGTAGAATTTTCGAGTGCTTAACATTCGAGGACGAATGTTCCAAAACGGGGGAAGAATGTTACACCTCGGAATTTCCTGTTAACGTACAGTGAATAGACTAACGAAGGGCATGATGTATACGATGTTTTGATAAGTAATAAATAGCATTTGATGACTCTAATCGAGATTTCAAAGACATTTAAGGTAAGGGAAGACAGTTGTTAAGGAAAGGAAGTTATATGTTGTGTGTCGGGCAAGATTTATGAGTATCGAGTTAATGATGATCTAATGATGCTTTGGAGAAGAGTTATAATGTCCCTTAGATTGGTATTGAGGTGTTAAAAAAGTTCCAAGAAGGTTCCATAAGGATTGGAGATCAAACGAGACAACGACAATGATTTCGGAAGAACTGGGCATTATACGGCCCAACATACTGGACGTATAAATTATACTGGCCGTATGTCTGGCCGTACAATCAGACCAGAATGACATACCTCTCTGGAACAAATCTACGGCCAGACAAACGGTCAGTATAATTTATACAGACCTTATGTTGGTCTATAGATCATGGTCGAGACATATTTAAAATGATATAAGGACCTCTCTCTCATTTTATTTCATTTCATTTCTCTTCTCCACAAGAACCCAAAGGAAATTGATGATCAAATTCATCAAACCAACAAATCAAGAGTGTGAAACACATTAAAGTTCATCCAAGCCAAGAAATTCCAAGAGAAGTGAACAAGGGTTTTGGTGCAAGAAGAGTATTTCCACTCAAGGCTTGTCTCTACACTATCTAAGGTAAGTTTCATGGTATTTTCATGATGTTTGAGGTATTGATAAGTTGAAACACTTGGATTGTAGAAGAATATAGAAAAAGGGTCATAAATGTGAGAATAGTGTCATTGTTGAGTAGTAGTTGGGATTGAATCGTGATTATTGATATGTTGTGATTGTAAGTAAGTTATGAATGACATTTGGAACATGGGATAAGCATTATATGTGAGAAAACGCAATAGTAAACTATGACCATGATTATGGAGGAATTGAAGTGAAATTGTGAAATGTGAATAATGTAGATGAATGATGATTGTTGCTTATAATATTGTGAGTGTTGTAATGGATGTTTGGGAGTTTGATATGTGACGTGAGGAAAGTTGTATAAACAAATAAGATGCTGCCCAATTTTCTCTAGCTTTAGTAAGCACGTTCTTATAATCGATAGCTAATGTTAATACGAACTTTCTTGAAGGTAGAAACGCGAGCATCGAAGGAGAACAATCAAGCGATAGAATTGTTAAACGAAAGAGGTATGTGAGGCTAGTCCTTTCTTTCTAAGGCATGATTTTCCCTCCTTCTCCATGAATTTTCCTACGTTCCGGAAACTAAGAGTCTATGTTCATAAATAGCCATATGAGATAAAGGTAAGGGATACATTATGAGCATGATAATGATGACAATGAGTCTATGACCATAAGGAGCAACATATGTATAAGATAAAGAAAAGAGGTAAGACACGAGTATGATAATGAATGATGATGATTAGTTTAAGTCTAAAGAGTGCTAAAGTAAGATATAATGCCCATGAAGTTAATGATTCTAAGTATGGTTCCATTGATGCTTTTTCTTGTGAACACTCACCTTAAAATGTTATTCTCCTCAAGGTGAGATGTGATGATTATGATTACTCCATAATGTAATCTCATGTCACCCCGACATCGCCATAATTGCCTTCAATGTCCTATGTATGCTTTAATGATAGATGTATGGAAATGCCAAGAATGATGTTGATTTCATTTGTGTATTTTTATGTATATGTATTTATGTATGGATAGCATCGAGTCCCAGAAGGGCCGAGAACGGATAGCATCGAGTCTCGGAAGGGCCGAGTATGGATAGCATCGAGTCCCGAAAGGGCCGAGTACAAACAGCATCGAGTCCCGGGAGGGTCTAGTACGGATGATACCGAGCCTATATGGCTGGGAACGTGGATGTACTGCATTGTAAGTTATTGTATATGTAAGCAGGTAGATGTAACAAGTGTATCTTTAGGAGACTAAAAGGGGTAAGTACGTATGATGAATGTTTAAAAAGTATTATTAGAAATGATCGGTTCTTTTACCTTATGCTATTTCTCGTGCTCTTATCATGTAATTATCCACGCCTTACATACTCAGTACATTGCTCGTACTGATGTCCGTTTTCTTTGGATGCTGTGTTCATGCCCACAGGTAGACAGGGAGACGACCCAAATTGATAGGAGCTTCTAGCAGACTTTGAGGGCACTCCACTATTCCGGAGGTGCTATTGATTGATTATTTTGTGTACATGTCACACCCTTAATCCGATAGGGTGTGATGGGCACCCGACCCTTACCTAGGGCTGAGCGAACCCGCTGACTCTCGTGACACTCATAATCATACTAGGCTGGGCCCTTAAGTCGTATAATGAAAACATAACGAAAACTTTACAAAACATGCTTTTGATTTTCCTAAACTCAATTACAATCTGAAATCATAAGAAAACTGTAACGTAACGCATAATAATGCATCAGCTTATAGAGCCGCTTACAAACTGACACACTATATACATAACACCATCTGCAAAGTCTCTAACATAGGACATGAAACCATATCATAAGGCTCTAACTCGGTAGCACTCCGGAGAAAGTGGAGTGGCCAATCCCGCCGGAACATCTCCCCGCTCATATCATCAACTCATCCGGGTGTACCGCGCGGCATGAAACGCAACCCCCCCCCGAAAAAAAGGTGGTCGGACGGGAATATGCCGAGTATGTAAAGCATGAAATACAATCAGCGGGATCATACGAAGTAAAGATACGGAGAAATCGGAAGACTTGCCTTTCAAAACATTTATCATACATAGACATATATCGGTAAGTAAAATCAAATCATAACCGTGTCATCATATCATCATACATATATACCGTACCCGGCCCTCTAGTGAGGGACTCGGTGAGTAAAATCATGTCATAATCATAATCATGTATGCATGCAGATATACATATATATATATACATACCGTGCCGGCCCTCTAGTGAGGGACTCGGTGAATAGCGTGTCCCGACCCCCGCTAGCAAGGGACTCGGTATGCCATCCCGCCGCCATCCCCATCTCATCATATCATCATATATATATATATATATATATACCCGGCCCTCTAGTGAGGGACTCGGTGAACAATGCGAGAGAAGTTGCACGAATGCGTGCCGACCGGATTCGGTGAAGGACATATTGAGCTTGCACGAGCGAGTAGTGAGAAACCATATGCACATAAATCATCATAGACTCAATGAAGTAGGTAGTCGACGTTCGAAAGTCAAAGCGGACATCATGTTAAGTTCTTTCAAAAACAAGTCGTTAGGGCTATACCAAAGTAAATCTCGGGCCCCACATGCATACGTCAAACCAACTCGGCCCGCACGTGAAAGTTAAAGTCATTACACATTATGAAATCATTTGTGAGCGTTTCAAAGCAATCCGGTTTTGTTTACGAAAGTTAAGGACGTTTTTAGACATAGGATCTTTTGAAGACGAAATTCTTTATGCAATGTTTGAAATCCAAGTATGCATAAGGCTTAAGGACCATATGAGAAATATCATATCATGTAGCATATAAGAATCATATACATACTCGGAACATAAGAGTGGAGTTACCCCGAAGCATAAATCATGTCATATCTTACGTACGTCTAAGACATGCCAAAGAAGGAAAAGGTTAGCCTTACATACCTTAGCCGCTTCCTAGCTAATACGAACTTACGTCTCGACTTCTCACGATCTACAATCATGCCATTAGGTATCAACCATTAGTCATAACACTTAAGAATTCAATTCCAAATTAATACTTTATCTACAAAAATTTCGGCGGACTTCCTTATAAATTGGACATCCCAGAATTCAACTCGGCCAAATCATTATCAACCATACCAACCAACATGATAACAACATCGATAACCAATTCCAAACACATTCTAACATTAATAACTCCTTTCTATATAATTCGACGACATTCCATTTATATTCCAATAAACTACATACGTTCAAGTCAACATCGACGTTCACATATTCAAATACTAATCCGAGATCATTTCATCAAGATTCAAGAATATTTCAAGTAATCCGCACAATATTCAAATCAGCCCATAACTCCAAATAACCCACACGATAACAATAACAATTTATCCGATTTCCCGCAATTAATTTCGTAGTTCCCATCTCACAATTTAACTATGACCTGGATGAATTTAAATATATCTAGTAGAGGAGAATCCTTACCTCAATTACACAAGAACAACCTTAATCTTTGGATACTTCACCAAGAAGAAAGGTCCAACTTTAACAAAAAGTAATCCCGAACTTGCTAAGATCCAAAGGGGACCGAAGTTATAATCACAAATTCAGTGAAGAGATAACTGTGTATAAGTTGGGATTATACTTACTACTCGGATGAGAGGATGAAGTCTAGAGAAAAATTATACCCATACTCGGCCAAGAAATTAGTGGGAAAATGAATTCCAAAATCCGATAAACTTATAAACTCCACCCAAAATCTACTTCTTACTATTGAAGGAATTTATCCAATAGGCTTATAGGAAATGTTAGTCACGTAACATATGGCATTCATGATGAAAAGCAATTGATAGAAGAGACCTTGTTTAATTTAAAGATAATGTTGACATATAGTTGAATAACTTTGTATGAGGCGGTGGAACATAATAATTAGGATGAATGAATTTTATTAGAAAGTTTGGCACGTGTCAAAAAGTACTAACCAAATTACTTTTTGCAAAAATACCCCAATGCATATATATCCAACGTTGAAGAGATAAGTAAATTAATAATTTTGACTCAGTGATAAAATAATACCCATGACTACTTATTGACTGCTGTATAATTTTTACCAAATTCTGATTTTCCAACTTTATATCAAGAGCATAAATTTTTGTACTCAAAATAGGAAAGAGATATTTTTTTTTGTCTTATGAGGAAAAGAAAAATATAATGTCTATTGTTACAAGAAATAAAGTCACACTTGTTAAGTCCTAAATTATTTCGGGACCTCAAACTCTTTGTATACCGAGCTCTCGATTTTCATCCTTAAATATGATCGAATTCTCCGGGCTCGGGTAAATTTTACTCATATTGGACGATTAAATTTTCCTAGTCCAAAAATACGGGATATTATAGCTTGAACCATATTTCATCAAATAAATTTCGAACCTCGACAAAACTTATTTTCTTAGATTTGTTTAACTTCAAATCCTTACGGTACATGTGTACCATCACTTTAACCACCTATAAGCTTGGGGGATAACTTCGTGTCCGTTACTAATATCATTTAACTCGCACGCTTCCCGACGTACGAAAATACGGGATGTAACAGTACATATATGTTTTGGGCATGACCGGGTCCTGTCCCGTCCATATGTCTAGCACTCTAGTAGAGACTCGTAGATATATATGTGTGGGTAGTATGGTCTCACAGTTTCTCATGGTATGTGTATATATATTATTTTGATAGCCGAAAGGGCTCATGTATATAAAGTGAATATGTTCAAATGAAAATAGCTTTCTATGATTATGAGCATAAGAGATATGAATGAATGCAAGATGAGTAATAAAATTAGTGGTGCTCGGTGGTTAGCCCCGGGTACCCGTCATGGCCCTAATCGGGTGGTGACACTAGGCTTTTTCGGTTGTGATCACATTAGGACTTGTTTTGGCTTGTAATGTAGGCTTAGGGACGGGTGGGATACTTTTTGAATATTAGTGACTCACCCTCCTCGAACGTTACAATATCTCTTCACCTTAATTCACCGTTTCTTTCCTTCCAACCCCTTTTATTTTCTTTCAAGCTTTCAACTTCGATGTGGTTTTATTCCTAAACAACGTACAATTCTTTTTATGTAACTATTTTCTAATTTCCAATTTTTTTTCATGCCATTACCACATCGACTCTCCACTAGCAACTTCACCATCCCCAACTTATGCTTTTACATATACTCCTCATTTAATTCACTCCCAACTTAGGCATTTTGCCTCATCTATCTATTAGTGTCAATGACGGAACGGGCACGGAGATGGATTAATTGCACAAAGGGTACAGTTTCATAATTGGCTAGCCAAAGAAAAGTTCCAAGAGGCTCTAAAAGGGAAACTAGGGATATTTGCAATTTGGTGAGGCTTATTTAGGCAAAGTGACTATTTATACAAAGAAAGCCTAAGATCATTTCTCAACCAAACTAATTTTTGGATTTCAAACAAGACCAACCAGGCGAGATCTGTATCATACATGCATAAACAGAAACAAACTAGCAACTCACAAACACATTGGCATAAGGACAATTATTTTTACACTTGTGACCTCCCAAGTAGTCATCCATCACACCCGATGCCCCAACAATAGTAATGTCATATAAAGAATCAAACATGTCAACCAATAACTGTTCTCAGCATGCATTTTTTCAAATTTCGAGGGGTCCACAATTCCAACAAACAATAACAACATGCCATCAGTTACAGAATAACACCAAATAAGTCAAAACAACTCTACTCAACCTAAGCAACATCCTAAACATGCCAGTTTCAAGAAAATAAAACCCCTCAGGAAAAGAACTCTGGGGTTCCTAAATTCCTAAACAAATAGTTATAGTATTAACCTGATCAGGTACCCCCACCCCCAACTGGAGATCATGCAATGTCCCCAATGCATCAACTCTAGGTACAATAAAAAAATTGGTAAGGGATACCTGGGCGCCCTAGGCGCCACGTTTTTTCGACTCGGGACTGTGCTGTCTCAGACACAGCAATATCAGGCATCGCCTATGATGGATGGCTGCCCGATGCGCCCATTGGATCTGGATAATTTTCGCGCAACGAGTTCAAGTCAGCGACTTCACCATCTCCTCCTCCAGTTTGTGCAGCCTCTTGTTACTCTCATTCACATCCTCAACTACGGCATCTAGTGGCCGTTTTCCCCGCGCCTTGTCTCCTTCCTGTCCTTCTTCCTCAGAGTCGGGTAGGTTTTGGACCGGGATATCAATATCCAAGTTAGTGTGCGGTGCCAAAACAAGTTTCTCTACTCGGTCGCGTGCCTTCACCGCATCCAATTCGGCCTTAAGGTTTTCCAATTCAGTATGAAATGCAGTTGAACTGCCCCTTGATTTCGACTGCTCCAAAGCAAACAACCTCGTCTCAAACCCATCCAATTGTGATTGGAAAAACTCGTGAGACTGAGTATATTCCTCCCGAATTTCTCTCTTGGCAATGTTGATTTGCTTATTTATATGGGGCTTAATTTGCAGCACGATCACCTCAATTTTTTTTTCAGCCTATAATGTTTTGAAGGCTAACTCTCGGTATCTCACTCTCGAAAATGTAAATAAATCAACCGCTGATTGTGCTGCAGGAAGTGGAGCAGCGAAGTGGTAGGGCCTGCAGAAGTGGCGGGGGCAGGGTCAAGAGGTGGTGGTGGATCGATGGTGGCGGTGGTACCGCGGCCCCTCCAACGGTCACGAGAACTAGGATCGGTGGCATGGGCACAGAGCCGCATCGGTACCACCACTTCGAGCATCTCAAGATCGATGCGGTCGTATCACCCATGGCCCCAGCCTCGAACTCGGGTGGAGCCTCGATATTTGCCTTAGGTGGGACCGCAAATATCTCCGGTGCATCCCCCTTTTTACCTTTTCGCCAGTCCCCAAATTTCTTATTTTTGATGCATTGGCCCCGATCTGGAATGCCAACAACCTGAGCTCGTCTGCACAGCTCCGTGATAAGACACGGGAATGCCAATGAAATCATAGGCTAGGGTGCTCTTCGTCGAATTTCATCAGCTATCATACGCCCCATGTTCACTGCATACCGACTCATTATCGCTGCAATACCTACTGCCTGAGCAACCATGATTGTATTGTAATTCTAGGTCACTAATAGTCTGTACCTCATCAGGTGCCACCAGAATCGAGCTTCCTTATTGAGTGAACCCTTGAAAATCTTCGGGCTCTGCTGGGTCACCCAATTTACATCCGGGTGGGCAATTATCGTAGCCATCCATTTGATCACCGACCGATGATTTCGGTGATCCAACTTATCGAAGTACTCTTTCTCATCCTCCGGTGCCTGAAAGTCATCCCCGAAATAAACTCTGTTGATAGCCTCAGCTGAGTTGTCAACCTTGACATTCCGCATCGTAATTTCGTCAAGCAACGGAGAGTCAGTATTGGTCCGACGGCGGGCTTTTTTCATCTTCAACAACTCGGCCCCTTAGTTGGCATAAAACTCCCGCACAATCTCAGGGCAAAACTCCCCAGCAGGTTTAGCAAACACCTCTAACCTGTAGAATCGGAGTGTTTCGGTTGTGTTGGGAAGAGCTTCAAGACCCTCGAACACCAACTGCCTCTCTTCCCATATACTTCGATTCGGCTCACCCCCATGCGTGATAGTAGACAGAACCTCCTCGTACAGCTCTTTTGACCCCGAAACTCCAAACCATAGAGCATCCTCTGGTAGTATTTTACTTCGTAGAACCAATCGGCTCTTGCCGTGTGCTAATTCTGGCGAAGCATCAGAGTTTGGAGCTCGGGTGTCTGTCGGCTCAGATGAGCCACACTTGTTCGAATCTCCCTCATCATCTGAGGAGTCA
This sequence comes from Lycium ferocissimum, assembly GCF_029784015.1. Lineage (NCBI taxonomy): Eukaryota > Viridiplantae > Streptophyta > Magnoliopsida > Solanales > Solanaceae > Lycium > Lycium ferocissimum. Next base: position 13,026,297 of record NC_081343.1, on the reverse strand, counting down.
CCTATCTCCGTTCCAGCTTCCCCAGATTTTTCTCCTCCCTCCAAGGTGGAAGGAGTCATGGTTGGGGGTTGAGGATTTTTAGCCCCCCTGACGTTTTTCACTGGTATGACCTCACATCCAAACCCTCATCCCGCAAACGAAGGTCTGTCTCTGGTTGGTCGCGGGCTCGATGTCACGACCCCACCAGAGGTCGTGACAGGTGCCCGATAGTGTCCTACCGGCACCTCTTATCGTGTATTCTATTCGTGCTACTGAGTGGGCCATATGGAAGATACAATCATATCTTACTCAACATAATCATCAATAGCATACTCGTGAACGAGTGTCAGTGGATTTTACCAAAAGATTATACATCCATAAAGGCGAGCAGGACTACAAAACATTAGACTGTACACGTCTGTCTACGAGCCTCTAAATAAGATACATATATCCTAGTCGGGCGGATTCCACCGTGCCCA
>NC_081343.1:12961210-13025739 GCF_029784015.1 Lycium ferocissimum | reverse complement strand
CATAGAAGGCATTAGAAGAAAAGATACTGTAGCTGCTTGCCTCTTGAGGCAGAATCATACATGCTCACTTTTACCTTTCAAACTTATCACATATACATACATAATCCATCTGAATTAGTAAAATCAATAGCCCGCGTCCGGGCCTCCCGCATCCGGGGTAATCATCTCATGCCGCAACTAGTGGTGTCATGTCTGGCCAAATAGGCACGGTGTTATCGTAAGCCGCCCGCCTTAGCGGTGTCATGCCCGGCCATCTAGGCACGGTGTAATCATACATATATACTTATCATGAAGCATGCATAAGAGCTCAAGTGAATACCGTAACTCTATTGGAATGACGTAAGGTCGGTAACCTCCGATTACATTATGGAACATCATGACCGTCATGTCTCACCTTGAAGGAGCTAGCATTATAAGGTGAGGCCATCAACAATGACTAGCACCAAGGAATCATGTCAAGATCATTAGCATCATCATAGCATCATATCATTATCATGGAACATATCTCATCTCTATCTCGTAGGAAACTTTTAATACTCTTTCGCTTTCGTCTTTTGGAATGTAAAAATTCGTGGGATTTATCAGAATAAATCACAATATATAAGATTCATGCCTTTGAAATAAGGGCTAGCCTCACATACCTTAATGTCTTTTCAACTCTATTGCCTACTTGTTCGCCTTTCTAGCTCACGATGCTATCTTCACGAGAATTCGTACTAAAGTTAGACAGCCGGAAATATACTTAAGCTTAAGCTAGAGTAACTAAGATTTAATGAAAATTTGATGGAATTTCCTCCGTTTCGACAACTTATTCCATAAAATAAGATAACGCTCAAACATCAATAAGAACACCCATGATAACATAATCACTAAATTCTTCAAGTTAAACATTGTTTACTTCTTAAATCCACCTAAAAGCCATCCATAACCATAATTATTTTACAACTTCATATTCACTCTCATATAATACTCCTTTAACATCATTTGTATTATTTAACACAAGATTGTACTCATAACATGTCAAGAACTATTAATCAAGTTAAGTCATCATTCAAGAATATCACTATCCCCATACTGCACTCCATAATCTACTCCCTCTTATAATCAAGCCTTGTAACCTCTCAATATTCTTAATAACATGAATTGAACATAAAACTTACCTTTGATGATGCAAGAATGGGCTTTGGATGTAAATACTTCACCTGGAGAAAACCCCACTTCAACACCAAAGAAATTCTTGGTTTCCACAAACCCTAGAGAGTACTCTTACACTTGATTCTACTAATTTTTGGTGTTTACTCCTTGATTTCCCTTAGATAGATGATAATATAATGAGAGGATTTTTCTAGAACCATCAAGACTTGGAGAGAGAATGAAATCTGAAAATTTAGGGTGTAACTCGTCTATTTATAGCTGGAATTCGAAAGTTCCAGATAAGCGATTTGATGAGCGGGTCAACGACCCGTCGTCGTGTCGACGGTCAGTCCACTTGCTCCGTTGACTAACACCTGAAAAACTCTGATTGCAAAAGCATGTTAACGGTCAGGTTGATGGTCCCGTCGACATATCGACGGTCCGTCAACTTGTTCCATCGATTGATGCCTGCAGGTCTCAGTCTGCAGAAACATATTGAAGATGTACAGTGACGGTCCGTTGACATGTCGATGGGCCGTCGAGAGTGACTGTGTTTGTAGATTTTCTTGAATCCGTTCAGATTGCGTCGATTCGATTTTTTCTACTTCTACCCCCGTAAATCCCCTGGAATACCTGCTGGTAAATTGTGTTTGATATTCTCTACCTAACTTCCTCCGACAAGCTTTCTTCTCTTTTTTCTCAATTGTCTTTGGAATCTCAATTAGAATCATTAAGTATCCCTTCCTACTAGGAGGGACATCATATACCCCTTAACTTATATTAATCTATTCACACAGATAGCGATATGAAATTTGTTGAGGTGTAACATATGCAGCCCAGCATATTGAGTATGCAGCCGCATATTGCCAAATTTCCCCTAGTTTCGCGAAAACACGTTCTTTTCGGTTCGTTTGACCTCCAATCCCTATAGAACCTTCTTGACACTTGTATAAAACTTCATTAACCATCCAAGGGTCCCTATAACTCCTCTTCAAGGAAATTCTAAGCAACGTATAACTCAAATGATACGAAATCCTCCCAAAACATAACTCAAACGCCCCTTTCTTCAACGAACTTACTTTCACTGATTCATTTAACTCTAAAACCTTAGGGTACACATTTGAAGTTATCAAATACCCTTCTTAACCTTATAAGGGCTTCATGTCCACTTTAGGCTTGTGTTCGTTCACTCATTATGCAAACGACACGAAATTTCCCAAGGTGTAACATTCCTCCCTTTTAAGAACATTCGTCCTCGAATGTTTGATTCTTAAGGATTCTACAAAAATTTTGCTAGATTTTTCCCTGTAATATGCCACTACCGTCCTTTCACAACAAGCCAAAATACGCAACACCTCATAGGGCTAGAAAAACAACAACAATAATGGCCACATCCGACCAAGAAATCATCAAAAGAAAGCATTACATACCTGAGGACAATGGTGCCTTTGTCTGAACCTCTTCTGGGAGTGAAAAAAAATATGGCTACCTGATCTTCATATATTCCTCTGCTTCCCAAGTTATTTATGCTCTATTATCGTTTCTCCATAGAACTTTAACTGAAGCTATATCTTTGGTTTGGGGTCTCTGAACTTGCCTATAAAGAATAGCAATGGGAACTTCTTCGTAGGATTATTGCTCGGTGACCTGGACATCATCTACAGGTACAATTCTGCAAGGATCTCCAATGCACTTGCGAAGCATTGACACATAGAAAACTGGGTGGACTGACTTCAAGTTTGAAGGTATATCTAATTCATAAGCCACTTGTCCTACCTTACGCATAATCTTGTGAGGCCCAATATACGGAGTACTAAGCTTGCCCTTCTTGCCAAATCTCATCACACCTTTCATAGGTGACACCTTCAAGAATACCCAATTATTAACTTGGAATTCCAAGTCTTGTCGGTGATTATCTGCATAAGATTTCTGATAACTCTGAGCTGTCAATAATCGATTCTGAATAAGCTGAACCTTTTCCACTACTTGCTAGATTAAATCCGGCCCTATTAATTTATTTCCACTACTTGCTAAATTAAATCCGGCCCTATTAATTAAATCCGGCCCTATTAATTTATTCTCTCTTAATTCAAACCATCCTATTGGGGATGTATACTTGCGCCCATATAGAGCCTCATACGAGGCCACTTGGATCTTGGAGTGATAACTATTGTTATATGAAAACTCAATGAGCGGTAAATGATCATCCCAACCACCCCCGAAGTCTAGCACACATGCCCACAGCTTATCTTCGAGAGTCTGAATGGTGCGCTCAGCTTATCCATCAGTCTGTGGATGAAATGTTGTGCTGAGTCTCGCTTGAGTTCCAAAACCATCTTGGAAGGACTTCCAGAAATTAGTTGTAAACTGTGCTCCTCTATTAGAAATAATAGATATCGGAACACCATGAAATCGTACTATCTCCTTGACATAAAGCTTGGCATAATCTTCAGCTGAGTACGTAGTTTTGACTAGTAGAAAATGAGCTGACTTCGTAAGTCTATGCACAATTACCCATATAGAATCATACTTATGCTGAGAATGAGCCAAGCCTGCAATGAAAGACATATTAATCACTTCCCATTTCCAAGTCAAAATTTCCATAGCTTGCAACAATCCACCGGGCTTTTGATGCTCAATCTTTAACTGTTGATAGTTAGGACATTGAGCTACGAACTCTGCTATGTCTTTCTTTATTCCGTCCCACCAATATACGCATTTAAGATCATGATACATCTTTGTCGTCCCTGGATGAACAGAATAACCGGAATGATAAGCTTCCCCTAGAATCTGTCGACGTAACCCTGCGACATCAGAAACACATAATCTGCCTCGATACCTGAGAACTCCATCTTTAGCAATCTCGGATGGTGAATTTTTCTTTTGAGGAAGTGTATCTCTGTAATGAATTAACATGGGATCCTCATATTGGCGCGCTTTTTCACCTCCACTACAAAAGATGAGACAGCTTAGAGCTTGACAGTGACTTTGGTATTACTTGAGTCCATCAACCGAACTCCTAGGCTGTCTAGCTGTTGAAGCTCACGAGCTAACTCCCTCTTCTCCGGCTGAACATAACATAAACTGCCCATGAATTTGCGGCTAAGAGCATCAGCTATTATATTCTCCTTTCCAGGATGATATAAGATACTTACATCATAATCCTTCAATAGCTCCGACCACTATCTTTGCCGTAGATTCAACTCCTTCTGCTTGGAAATATATTGGAGACCCTTGTGATCTATATAAATATCAACATGAACTCCATATAAATAATGTCTCCACATATTCAATGGATGAATAACCTCAACTAACTCTAGATCGTGGGTCGGGTAGTTTTTCTCATGTTTTCGTAATTGCCTTGAAGCATAAGCAATCACTTTACCGCGTTGCATAAACACACAACCTAATCCGACACCTGAAGCATCAAAATAAACAACATAGCCCTTTGATCTTTCTGGAAGTGTCAGGACCGGTGCCAAAGTCAATCTGTTCTTCAACTCCTGAAAACTACGCTCATAAGCATCCGTCCACTGAAAGTTAGCTGATTTCTGAGTTAGCTTCGTCAGTGGTGCAGAAATAGAAGAAATCCTTCTACAAATCTTTTGTTGTAATTGGCCAACCCTAGAAAACTATGAACCTTCGAGGGTGTTGTAGGCCTTGGCCAAGTCTTCACAGCTTCAATCTTCTGGATATCTACTCGAATACCATCAACTGAAATAATATGCCCTAGACAAGTTACAGAATTCAACCCAAACTCACATTTTGAAAACTTTGCATATAGCTCCCGAGTCTGAAGAACTCTAAGAACGGTACGTAAATGATTTGCATGCTCTGCCTTAGATAGAAAATATACAAGGATATCATCAATGAACATAATCACAAATAGATCTAGGAAAAGGCTTGAACGCATTAGTCATCAAATTTTTGAATACCACTGGTGCATTAGTCAATCCAAACGACATTACCCTAAACTCGAAATGACCATATCTTGTTACAAGGATGTCTTCGGAATGTCCTCTTCCCTGACTCTCATTTGGTGGTGCCCCAATCTCAGACCTATCTTTGAGAACCATTTGGCACCCTGCAACTGATCAAATAAATCATCAATCATTGGAAGTGGATATTGATTCTTTATTGTTACCTTATTCAACTGCCTGTAGTAAATACACATCCGCAAGGAACCGTCTTTCTTTCTTAAAAACAACACAGGTGCTCCCCATGGCGACGAACTAGGCTTGATAAAGCCTTTTTTCAAGCAAGTCTTTTAGTTGCTCCTTCAATTCCCTCAATTATGCAGAAGCCATTCTATAAGGAGGAATAGACACGGCCTTAGTATCCGGTAACACATCAATGGCAAAATCAATCTCTCGCTTAGGTGGAAGGCACAAAGCTCATTCGAAAACACATCTAGAAACTCATTCACTACCGAACAGATTGAAGAGTCGGCGGCTTTGCTTCTGTGTCTTGAACTCGGACTAAATGATATATACAACCTTTAGCAATCATCTTCCTTGCCTTGAGATAGGAAATAAACCTACCTCTTGCGGACGCTGTATTACCCTACCATTCCAAAATTAGTTCTCCCGAAAGCTAAAAATGAACAAATGTTGTTCTGTAATCAACATTGGCGTAACAAGAGGTCAGCCAATCCATACCCATAATTACATCAAATTCTACCATTTTCAGCTCAATCAAATCAGCCATGGTATGACGGTCACAAACTATAACCACATAATTTCTATATACCCGTCTAGCTATCACTGGGTCACAAACAGGTCTAGACACCTCAAAAGGTTTGATTGGCTCAGATTTCACCCCAATGCGATCGGCAATACAAGGAGTAATATATGACAAAGTAGAACCCGGATCAATCAATGCATATACATCAAGAGAGGATACTGATAATATACCTGTGACAACATCAGGGGAAGACACAGGTCTTGTCGCCCAGCTAGTGCATAGATACAGTTCTGAGGGCCGCTCGAACTAGATGCTCCGCCTCTGTCTCTGCCACGACTTGCTGGTGTCTATGAACCGTGCCCCAAAAGGCGTACGGATGAGGAAGAACCAGTTGCTGATCCTATGGGCTGGAACCTGCCTCTGCCACCCATCGATAGACAATCACGCATCATATGACCAGTCTGACCGCAGGCATAACAAGCATCTTAACCTAGGCGGGCACTCTCCTGAATGTGGTCTACCACATTGATTGCACCCTGGTAAGTGCAGTCTCATCTGAACGGAATCACCTCTACACTGAGAATTCGAAACTCTAGAGCTCTGACTTGGTCTGGAATAAATAGTGCGATCAAATCTCTTGCCTGCAAATTAGGGAGGTGCACTAGCCACTGAATAGCCTGAATGCCTAGAATACTACCACCTCTAACCCCTTCTGAACTCACTAATAGCACCTGAAGATTTGGCCCTCTTACTATAACCCTTATCATAATCACGCTTGCTCCTCCATTGTTGCTGCCGCTCTTCCAAATTCTAGGCATAGGCCTAAATGCGAGAGATATCCATACCCTCCTGAAGTGAGGCCATCAGACACTTATCCATCAAATGTGGCCCCAAACCATTCACAAATCAGTGTACGCAGTTCCCCATATCAGCTACCATGGCTAGAACATACCAAGACAAAAAATTAAAATGAAGGCTATACTCTCGAGCACTCATATTCCCTTTTCTACGCTTTAAAAATCTGTCAGCTCCGGCCCGTCGAAACTGTGGAGGCAAATAGTGTCGGAGGAAAGCATCTACGAACTCTTGCCATACCAGGGTAAGTGCATTTACCCCTCTAGAAGATATCTAGGTGCTATACCAATGAACAAACATATCTCGCAATCTATAAGAGGCCAACTCTACCGACTCAACATCAGAAACATGTATTATACGCAATGTCCTCTATATCTCATCTATGAAGCTCTGCGGGTCCTCATCCGGTTTTAACCCTAAGAATTCTAGAGTGTTCAAACTAATGAAATCACGGGCTCTAGCACTGACAGCTCTATCACCATGACCCGTACCTTGCCGCTGGGCCTAAGCGGTGTCTAATTGGGTCAGCAAATGGATGGCCTCTCTCATCTCCTGACCTTAGGCATCCGGTGGAGGAAACGGGGGTATTGGAGCTGAATCTGAGGCCCCTTCATGCTCCTCTTAAATGGGTGGAGTATGAGAGGTCCGAGATGGAACGTCATTCTGGGAATCACCCTCCTCTATGTCTGTCGGCGGCTCCCGCTCAGACCTTCTTCCGGCCACTGTCTTGCCCTTCTAGGTCACCATAGAATTTCTCTTCATAGGTATCGGAGAAAAAATAACGCACGGTTAAGATAAGGGAATTCTTATATCATGTCCCTATCGCACGATCTATTATGAAGAAGAAGGTCAATTATTCCTAAATGCCCCGCAACCTCCTGTTTATAAGTGTGGCGCGCTTCACACCTATAAATAAGACTCTACTGGACAAGGCTCGTAGACACACCTTAGGACGAACTGCTCTGATACTACTTTTGTCACGACCCAACCAGAGGACCATGACGGGTACTGGGAGCTAACCTACCGAGCACCTCTTAGTATACTGCTTATTATCATTCTAGGTGGACTATGAAAGATAACTTATGAATATCACAATCTAAAAAAGGGCATGAATCCGTAATGATAATAGCTCTCTGTATGAACATCATCGACTAAGCCCATGTATATATATATGCAATCCGACAAGGCTGCCAAAAATGATATACAGAAAATGAACAGATAAGGTTATTGGACATCTAACTATCCACATCTGTCTACGAGCCTCTACATAGAGTACAAGAAATCATAAAGATGGGATAGGACCCCGCCATGCCCAAATATGTACACAAAGTAGTAATACCACGAGACTGCAGCTCCCAAGCAAATGGACTGCTCTTGCGAATCCCCTGATAAAGCACCTAAGGATCTGATCCGTCTCCCTGCCTATCTGCAGCCACGAACGCAACATCCACAAGAAAAAGGACGTCAGTATGGATAATGTACTAAGTATGTAAGGTATGAATGACAATATAATAAGAGATAAGGAAAGTAACATGAAATAAGAGGAACAACCTATCCTTCTAAAAGCACTTTAAGGCGTATGTCATGCAGGCTCACCTTGAAAAAAAATTAACCATCTCATATATAAATACATATGTAGTATACTACCTTGCCATGTAGGCATGGTGTTATCATGTATATTGCCCGGCCATGTTGGCATGGTGTTATCATGTATACTTCTCGGCTATGTAGGCGCGGTGTTATCATCATGTAATCATCATCCCGTATCCGGGATGATATCATAAGCTGCCCACTTCAGTGGTGTGCACATCCACGTGGCTGCTCAGCGGGCTATAGCACGGCGCGGTGTGAGAAAATACATACATATATAATAAGCATGCATGAGAGCTTAAATAAAACGTTGCTACTCTATCCGAGTGACGTAAGGTCGGTAAACCTCAGATTTCTATTATGGAATCATCATTATCGCTATGTCTCATCTTGGAAGGACAACTATTGTAAGATGAGATCAACAACAATGAATACAATCAATAATCATGTGACAAGCTCAATAGTATCATCAGAAAATCAAGAACTTTAAGCTTTGGTATCTCTAGAATTGAAATCATCATCGTTATCACTATCATCACAAAGAACATTGTAAACAATATCATGAGAATCTTGAGAATTATGAGCTTCTGTGATTTCTAGGAATAGGAATATAGTAGATATCATGCATAGGTTCACAACTAGGGAATCATGCCTTTTGAAAGAAAGGGTTAGCCTTACATACCTTTATGTCTCCTTAATTACTTAACTTTCCTCTCCCAAGCCCGCAAAACTACTTCCAAGAGGATTCATACTAAAGGTTAAGTCTTGAAAACGCCCATACGTTCAAACTGCAGCAACTAAGGAGCTAACGAAATTTGGGTAGTACTTCTCCTATTTTATCGACTTCCACCATATTACAAAACAACCCCCAATCAACAATAACAACATCCACAATATCATAATTAAGAAGTTATATTCAATTTAATCCCAAATTTATCCAAAAATCCCTTTTCAAGTTCATCTCATAGTCATCTTCATCACTTCAACCCTTTATGACTTCTTTTCTATGATAATTTCCTCTTCGAAGCTTGCTAAACCTCTAAATCAACCTAATCATGTAGATAAAAGGAATAACATACCTTATAATGGAAGAACCTCCATTTACTCAACTATTTCCAAGATCAAGTTCATCACAACTTTGAAAAGAAGCAAGAAACATCACCATCCATGAATTTATCTTGAGGTTTTGATGTTTGATCTTCTCTCTTGATGATATCGAAAGGTCTATAACATTGGGGAACCTTCAATAACTCTCAAGAACCTTCTTTTAATATGGGAAAATAAGTATGGAAAGTTAATGTGAAGAATGGGGTCCTTTGGTGTTTAAAAAGGTGTCCAATTCGCCCCACCGCTCCGTGTTGCAGTGAGTATGCGGCTGCATACTCCCTCCACAACATGGGGTTGGTGTTGGGTTGAAAGCTACTCCAAAATAGGGAGTTTGTGGCCACATATTGCCCAATTTTCCCCTGTTTCGCGAAAATGCGTTCTTTTCGATTCGTTTGTCCTCCAATCCTTATGGAACCTGCTTGATACTTGTATAAAACTTCATTAACCATCCAATGGGACCGATAACTCCCCTTCAAGGCAATGCTAAGTAACATATAAATGAAATGATATGAAATCTTCCCAAAACATAACTCAAACTCCCCTTTCTTCAACGAACTTACTTTCACCGATTCATTTAACTCTGAAACTTTAGGGTACACACTTAAAGTTATCAAATATCCTTCTTAGCCTTATAAGTCTTCATGTCCACTTTAGGCTTTTGTTTGTTCACTCATAAGGCAAATGACACGAAATTTCCCAAGGTGTAACATAGTGTTTGTACTTATACTACTTTAATGCATTCTTTTATGAGTGCCGAGTACTTGAAAGGTTCCACATCTTCTCTTCATGACTGATTCTCAAGGCCTTTGCTGACGAGTATCTAGGGTGAGCACATGGATGGATTCGCAACCTGGGTGACTCTCCATTTATTACTTGTCTTATTTATTACTCCAAGACAGTATTTCACTATTTCAGACTTATGTATTTCACATTCAAACTTGTAGTGCTATAGTAGTGGCTCTTGTACTGCCTTAGACCCGATTCCTTAGGACTGTATGTATTATTTCCGCACTTATCTACTTATCCTTTTTTATATCTATGTTTGAGACTTATAATTCTACTGTCTTAATTTGTTTATTGTGATTGGATGAACAATTTGAGAAATGGTAGGTGCCCGCAAGACTTGTGATTTTAGGTCATGACAAATAGGTCTGCAAGTTAAGAATCAAAGAAGTGGCATCAAAGAAAAGTGTTATAGAGGAATAAGAACAGCTAAGAGATAAGGCAGGGTGCCGAGGAAGAAATAAAATCTAAGTACCCTCAATTGTTTTAGAGAGAAGGTTCTTTGACCATTATGATTCGATTTTAAGTTTATTTAGCCTACATTATGTGCTTACAGACTAACCCCCATTCTATACCTAGGTAATACTCCGAGTTGTGGCGTTATAGCATTTCCAGCAGCAGATTTATTGGTACCATGGGTGTGTAGAGGGCGGGGAAACAGCAAGCAAGTCGGCCAGACTGCAAGAACAATAGTTTTCTTACATAGTAGGACTGGGTTTCAATATCCCGAAGGATGGCTTGCCACAAACCTGACTTCAACAACCCGAAGCATGGCTTGCCAAGTTAGTCGGACAGTTTGAAAGATCATAGATATGAAATTTTTTCCTACAAAATGGGCTGGCTTCCTAGCCAAGCTACTCAACTCGGAAAAACTTTCACACTACTACAGACATACTGTCAAAGCTTAAAAAAACTATTGTACTTGTAGCAAGCTTAACTTGCTCAATATTTCCTAACCCAATACTAACTTAGGATCGACCTTTCCATGCCTTTCAAAGAGAAGAACAAGAGAAATTTAGAAAGCAAACATTTTATTGATATCAAAAAATTACAGGGAGATTGTTTGATGCCTTCTAACTATTACATAGCCTCTTATTTATAGGAGTTGGAGGCTTCCACAAGACTTATCTTATATGGCACACGGGCCCCGCTAGACATGTGAAGGGCCTAATAAAATAAGCCTAATAAAACGAGCCTAATAAGACAACCTAATAAAACAAGCCTAATAAAGCGAGCCTAATAAGACGGCCTAATAAAACACACCAAATAAAACAAGCCTTATAAAACAAGCCTAATAAAACGAGGGGAACATTATCCGAAGCATGACAACCATGTGACCGTGAGGCCACTTTTGTCTTTTTTGTAAGCACGTCAGTAAGACTTATCCGACGGAGCGGTGCTTGATGGAGTCGACGGCGGAGTTGTGTATCCTTCCTCTATCCACCATTCTGCTCCATGTTTTTGCTTGAATTTTTCTTTATTTTCTAGGTTTCTTTTTCGCGACCTTGTGTAGCAGCATTTCCTGTTGGATGGCCCTGTCATCTCTGGATCTATTTTTGTTGAATCTTGAGATGGAAAATTCAACCTTATCTTTGTGATAGCCTGAGTGACTTCATCTCTGATTATTTCATACGGCACTCGATACTCTTTTGCTGCTTTTCGAACTCTTTCCCAATGGGGATGGTCATCAGTGTAGTTCCATCGAGCCCATTCTTTTGGCCATATCTCCTTTGAGATGCACTTATGTTGCTAGAAAATAGTTCTCTATTCTTCGCTGTATTCATCTTTTAAGGACAAGACAGAGACAGGGAATTCCTACCATAGTGAAATATCTGGCTGAGCATAGACCTTCCCATCAATAATCTTTATCGGTCGATGTAACATAAACACATTTGCTGCATAGAAGTCTTGGAAACATTGAACCCAATATCTTCGTGGTTTGAACCATTGCAGAAACTTTTTGAGAGCAGGTTCAATCCTGTCAAAACATCGAAACATGTCGCACTTGAATTCCACGAAAATATATTACTGGTGACATAAGTATCAGAAAAACCATAATAGCTCCTGTGGAAAATCATTGTGCATTTCTATGAATATGTGACAGAATGGGTATTCTGGATTGACTCCGAATGGCTTAAAGATGGATCCTCCATATTTTCTGAAAACTAGAAGCTCATAGAAAGTCCTTCTTTCTGTAAGGATGGATGTATCAAACGGGTGCACAAACTTGCTGAAGAATTCTTGATGAACTAGCTCCTGGTGAGCTTGCAAGCATGAAAATTTAGCTAGTTAGCCTCTCTGCAGCTTGGCTTGAAATCTCTTTGAAACCTCATCTGTCCTGGATGGGAAATGCACTAGAATATTATCCTTCCCTTTGAGGTGCTTTACTTGGAATTTGTAAGGGGAGAACCATTGTACCCATCTGAGAATCTGCGGATTTGGGATAATCTTTGGATTTATCTGGATCATCTTCGGGAAAGCCTTCATATCCATCTCGATAAGAAACTCTGTGTGTATTAAAAAGAAATTAAACTTTTTAATCCTATTCTTTACGGCAAGAATTTCTTTGAATGTGGAATGATAGTGTTGTTCAGCATCTTTGAACTTTCCACTGGCATATCCGCATATTTTCCATTGGCCATCTGTTTTTTCAAAAAGTACCGCACTCCAATATTCATTCGGCATCTACATGCGCAATATCTTTTCCCCATACGATGGAATATGGAGGGCTTTGACCTCTTTTGAGATTTCATTTATTCTCTGAACTGCTTCATCCTATTCCTTTCCCCGACCTGGGGCATTCTTCTTGAGCATTTTTGTAAGTGGAGCAATGTATGTAGAGACATTAGGGATAAAATCTATAACATAATTAATCACACCTAAAAACTCTTGGAGCTGCTTCGTCATAAAATTGGCGTCTAGGAATTTGAGCAGTTCTTGATAAATATGTGGCCCTGGGCTGTATGCTCCATGAACAAAATGCATCCCTAGAAATTCAACTTCCTTTCTAGCAAGAATCATCTTTTTCTGTGAGAGCATGATTCTATTTTTCTCCACTAGGTCATGGAATTGTTGCAGCAAAGTGAGGTGTTCTTCCATAGTACCACTAAAGAGTAAGATGTCATCAATGTAGAATAGTGATGTATGGAGGATGGGTTGAAATAATTTTATCATGGATTTTTGGAACAATGAGGGTGTCGTTTTCAACCCAAAGGGCATGACCTTCCATTGAAAGTGGTGATCGGGTATACAAAACCCTATTTTTAGTCGATCTTCTGGGTGTATTCCCAATTGCCAAAACCACGATTTAAGGTCAAACATGAAAAAGTATTTAGCTTTGGCTAAGTGTGAAAAAAGGGTGAGTTTATTTGGGATAGGGAATTTATCATCTTGGAGGAAATAGTTAAGAGGTTGATAGTTTATGACTAATCTGAGTTTACCTCTTGTTTGTTCCGCCCGCTTATTGACATAGAACGCCTCACATGCCCATTGTGAATTGGAGGGCTCGATAAGTCCAAACTCCAAGAGCTCTTCGCATTCCCTTTTGGCAAGCTGAAGATGATCTGGATTAATGCTGGAGTGACTTGCCTTTGTTGGATTAATGCTTTCATTCTTCTTGAAGGGGAGTTTAATGAAAAACTCTTGATTTAACCATAGAGGCTTTTTACATTTTCCCATAAACTCCTTGTGAGAATCCGAACATGAATGCTCCACCAACTATTTTTCTATCTCCTTGATCTGTTCGGCATCAGTTATTTGGAATAATCGTAAAACATCTGTATATAGAACGTTATTCCATGGGCTTTGATCTGGAGCTGATCTTTAAGTTGTCTGAAGATGTCAAATCTGACAATGAGATCTGTTCCTGGGACATCTGTTCTAATCAGTTTTGTTCGAAACTTCAACCATGGGAAGAATTCAATTGTGATTGGATGCTTTGTGATGAGCGTGGTGGTTAGGACTCCGGTCCCAACGTTGTTAAAATCTTTGAAATGTGGAATCCATTGATCCTCGGGAAGGACGGTGGGTTCGTCTGGAACATGCCGCTCCGGTGTCCATGAAAGCAATAACCTAGATTGGTTTATCCCATTTGGATGGATAAACTTTAACCTGGACCTGCGGGATCACCATGATGCTGTTGATATCTTCTTGAGCCTTTCCCTCTGGTTCTGAAATCTGGTAATAGTCATCGCCATATTCTTCGTACACATCCATGGAAAAGAGGGTCTTCTCTGTGGGTTCGTCCTCTAATGAGAGAATAGATTCAAGATCGTCATCTTCACCTGGATGGATACCAGTTTAGTCCTCTATTTCAGTAAGGAGCTTGATTGACGTTCTGGATTGGGGATAATTTTTTGCATAATGCCTAATCTTGTTGCAGATGAAGCATCTATCATTTTTCGGGACTTGCCTGGGCTCCGCCTCCTAAAATATTTTGTACGCCTTCTAAAATGGGATCCTTCTCTTGAAGGCCTTGGCCATTTGAATCGCTTGAATCTTCCTTTTCGTCTGGGGACATGGCACGAATAGCTTGGCCCAGTAATTAGGTCAAACTTTCCGCAAGCTTTTATCAAGGGCTGGATTGTTTTGTATGATCTGCTTCAAAATAGATCTCTTTGTGCAGATATTATCCAACGCTAGAAATATTGCTTGCCGGATGTAGCCGACCGGTGGGATCGTTATTGATTGAAACTTCTCTTCAACGATCGTCATGGTCCGGCTTGGAAGTGATGAAACAAAGGCTTGCTTGAGACTAGCTTCTCCACCTAACTCAAAGAACATTTTAGCCATCTTCTGAAAATGGATATCGATGACATCTCTGTCAAATGCTACGCATTTCATTTCGAAGAACTGTCTCCTTAGTTTTTCTTGCCTTTGGCCGGTATCTCTACAAAATACCTCTTGGAATCTTTTGATGTTGAAAGCAAAGTCTTGGGATGTGAGAAACATATTTTTGTCTTGTGTCCCAAGTGAATTCCACCAGTCTATGAGAATTTCGGAGAACCTTGAAGTGAATTATGACAGAATCATGTAATTTTCCCGTTCGACAAGATTCTTTGTCACCATCCAAGTGAAGAAATCTTGGATCCTTTGGGACCATTTGGATACTTTGATATCATCCAGGCTGAAAGTATGGAATCCAGTCCCAATGAATTTTGTTGTTGTTGGTTCTGGCCTTCTTTCTAGAATTGGCTCATCTGTCATCCCGTCACGATCATCATCTACTTCAGAGATTTCTGGTTCTCTGGGTTGATTCATGAATATTGGTGGGTTATCTTTTTTTGAAGAGTCAACTGAGGAATCTTCTCTTGTCTCAACGTTTTCTTCTGCAGGATCAGTATCATATGAATATTGGTCACTGGATCCTAGGGTATCATCCGCCTCTATATCATTTGTGGGTTGGGCCGCGTAGAGGTTCAGAATCTTGTGGGTCGAGATCATCAAGTTTTCTAGCTCGGGTTCTTTTGAACCTTCCCCGAGTTCTTTCTTCCGTTTGGACTGCTTTTGGGCCGCCATAGAGTCTTTCCTTTCCCAGACCATTTTTACAATGTCAAACTCAGGTTCATTGTTTTGTTTTTGGGTAAAAGACATAGGGTCTCATTTTGTGGATTGGAACATAGTGAAAGAATGGTCAAGCTTTGGTGGTGAGTATGTCTGTGAGGACATGGGGAAAAAGGTGGATTTTGATGGACAACTTTGTGTTTTTTGCTGTTCAAGGTGACCATATCTCAGTTGTTGTATTTGTTCTTTAAGGTCAGCCATTTCCTTTTGTTGTTAGTTAAAGAAGTGGAAAAGGGAAGTGCTTGGTGGACAAATCTCATACTGCATGTTTTTCATTTGCAATTCCAGGGCTTTGATCAGTCTAGCATGCTGAGAAGATGCTTGTTCCACTTTTTTCTCAATTGTCTCCATCCTCCTCATCATATTATTTTGTGTGTGAGCAACATTTCTGATGGAAATGCTAATATTAGTTAACACTTTGTTTTGGCAAATGGCATTTTCAGATTGCCAATTGATTGTTGCTTCTACTTCACTTGTCGGTGGCTTTTCTCCAGTGGGCAGCACAACATTTTGCCTTGGAATTTTTGGGGCATGGCTTGCACCATCTTTTTCAAAAGGTTGTTGTATAGGAAATTCAGGGGTGTGACTGGAGCTTGATGGGTTCATCATGAGTATTTACGCTTTGGGATATTTGGATTTGAAGGTTTGTGATATAAATTTTGGTTAGGGAGAGGTGGTCAGTTTTGAGGTTTGCAAGAAACAAGGAATTTAGTGAACCGATAGATGAATCTCCTTCTTCATACCTTGTTCGGAACTCTCTCTCAGAGTTTCTCCCTTTTTTCTTTGATTTGGCTCTTCTTGTATGATGTTCATCACATTCAATTTCATCGTCAAGACATTCTTGACAGTCACATTGGATATCCCATGGTCAGTGTCCCGTGAAAGGAAATTTGAACCACCATACATCATGACCTTCATTATCGAACTGCTTTATCCACTCATGATACTTGGGAGATAGTAAGAGAATGTTTCCGGGTCATCTTGGTGTGCTTGGTTATAAGTGGGTTGGTACATCTAGAAAGAGAAGGTTGTTTTGTTGGGTTTTTTAAGGTGAGAGTGGTCAAAGCTTATGGTAATTATTTTGTCGAGTTTTTTGGAAAAAGTGGGTTCAAAGGATTGGAGAGGTTCAATAGGTTCTCTCAGCTTTTCATAATTCGTGACCCATGTATCTGGAAGGACTTTGATAAGTTCTTCCCTAGAGAGCTATTTTGGGATTTGGGTGCACATAGTAGTTCTGTTGGTGGCATCTACTTTTAAGAGCAAAGCATTTTCTGCACCTGGAAGAGAGAGATCCATAGCATGATTCTGAACTCGCCAAGCTATTTGGTAGTGCAAAGTAGCCTGAATAGCATCTTTAGCTTGTGGAGCACCTTGAATTTGGACTTGGAGCTTTAAAGCCTCCGTTAGATATGGATCATATAGGGACATGTTAAAATTTAGGAAATAGTGACAAAAACTGTCCCAGCATTTAGAGTGACTTCTGTGGTACCCAAATTCGCATGTTGGTATTCATTATATCTGGTATCAAGAAGGGCAAGCGAGCTACAACTGGTTGGCCTTTTCTTACATGATATGTTAATGCAATTCTAACAGCACCAAAATGGATATAGGTGAAACCATGATTTTTTCACTGTCTAGGAAAATCATCTGGAATCTGCAGAGTAATGAATTGTTCCTCTTGAGTTGCTAGAATAGGGTGTTGGTCAAGTTTTGAGGCACCAACATACTCTTTAGCTCCTTTGGGCTTTGGTTAGACCAGGGAATGGATTTGTGACCACGGGGAACATGTCTTTTTAGCAAAAGCAGAATATGGGTTTGTGAGGGGTAGGTCGGTGGGAGACACTTTGTTTTCATCGGGTAGGATATCAACTTCATAAAGGTAGTCATATTTGCAGGAAAGGGTTTTGTACAGAGTGGGAGACATATTTATTTTTGCTAAGGACTTACAAGGGTTGGACGCAGATGGTAACGACTCAGACATATTTTTACTAAACTGCTCATCTCTTCGAAAGAGATGGACTGGCTCTGATACCATGCGTGAATTACATATTATGACAACTTTATTTGATATTTGATGGCCATGAGAGGCCCAATGAGATATTCTTAGTTGTTTGTGGCCCTGTGAAACATATAAAATGTTTGCTAGCTGTGTGACAGGTCTGGGATAGTCTGTTTACAGATGAGACTCTGTCAAAATTTTTAGAAAATCCATTAGGAGTTAATTCTTCTCGTATACGCCTCCACATTTTAGGACAAATGTTCCTGGGGGAGAGGATGTTACATCCCGTATTTTTATACGTTAAGTTGCATTATGAGTTAGTCGACATAAGATCGGAGAACAAGGTTATATTTAAGGTTATAAGGGTTTATACCATGTTTAATAAGTGTTAAGTATATGTTGGAAGAGGTTAGAAGTTAACTGAATTGAAGAAAAAAAAAGTTTCGGCCAAATTTCCCGACTTATGGAGTGACTTACGAATCATACACTGGAGATAAGGGTTGATGTTATAACCCTACTTTTTGGCTTAATACTAGGAGTGCTTACCATGCTAAGAAGGTATTGTTATGAGTTATTTTAATTGTATAATATTCATATGTTAAGTATTGAAGTCAAGCAAGTTGTAAAACAAAAGTCGGCAAAAGTTATCGCAAGTTACGTTCACAATTTGACTGAAATTTGTGTCGGATGTCACTAAAATTTTCTCCTAATATACTTGGAGTTACATGGTGATCTAACCACCAAGTTGAAGATCTACGAGTCTAGTTTCTAATACATTAAACCGTTCATTGATACGATATCGGAATAGAGTGATATTCGAGTTTTCGCAAGACTGCACAGACAGCCCATTTGGGACATATATAGGCTGTGGAAATTCTAGAATTATCTATTGAAGCGGTGCTTCTCATTTGTGATTCATTTCTCACGTCTATCCGACCCAAATCACTCCCAATACCTCTCTAAAGCTTCCCTTACTAATTAGACTGAGATGTACGAGATTATAATGAGAATGTACCATCAGAAAGTTCATACAGATTATGCAAATCATCTCTTTGTACTTGTTGTTGGGCTGGAAGTTCTTCAAAGTTAAAATAAGCTTGAAAAAGGTGTTTTTCTTACTTGATTGAGGTATGATTTCTCTTCTCTTAGATGTATTTAATTTTATCCAAGTCATATCTATGTTGTTGGATGAGAAAATACGCAATTACTAACGGAAATTTTATATGATGTTGTTGTTTGTTTTGTGGGCTTTTTGGAAGTTGTTCTAAGTTCATTTGTGGCTATAAGTTGGTGGGTATGATGTGGTTATTGTTGTTCAAAACTTAAGGAATGTAAAAGAAATATAGAAGATGGTGTCAGATTCATTACAAACCAAGCTTTTCGCTCGACGTATCATTTGTGTTGATTGCAGAGCTAATTGCATAGTTGCTAGTTGTTGTGCTTGTTGTTATCTTCAGGAACTTGATAAATGTTGAAGAAAGAGGGGATATGCTGCCCATTTTCTTATAAAATAATTTTATCGTTCGAGATACGATAGTAGTATTATTTGTATATTGGGATTAGATAGACTGATACATATGAGTTTCGATGTTTGACAAAATATCACATTGAGTGATACCATGAAGAATACAAACTAGGTCTAGATACATGAAATGATGCACAAGAATGATTAAACAAAGCTAGACATCTGGTTGAATGAAGCAGAAGTTCCAAACACAAAGAAATGTCTGAATGTGAGCAAAAATGCAATGTACATGGAACTAATCTGGCAACCTTATCTATCACAAAGAAACAGCTGCAAGCAATGCACATGTATCAGGTCTACATACTTGTTCTATCAGATACAGACAAGTAGACAAGCAACAGTCAAAGAGATCAAGAAGATGACCTAACCTGGCACACATAGAAGTTCAATATATAGCATGAATGATATATGAATAGAATAACTGAACAAAGCAGGCAGCAAAAGGGAGAGTAGTTGACACAAGAAGAGGAGCAATTCATTAAAGAAACAGAACAAGTAGGCAAAACATGTTCTATATAAAAAAGTCATCAGATGCAAAGAAGGAATGATAACAGGTCATCAGGTGTAATAGATGAATGACCTAGAAGAAAAGACATTGTATGAAGAACAACTTAAAATGATCAGAGGTGAATTGACCAGTTGTAGACACAGAGTTACACGTGATCAATAAAACAAGTGCACGCCAACATGTTTCATCATCCATACCAAAAGCAAACTCAAAAAGAAGTATGAAGTATGAACTTGAAAGGGATGATGAAACAGGTATATAAAATATTCCATCTCAGACAAAGGCAAAGATTCAGAGGCAGAAGAACC
The DNA here is from genome assembly GCF_029784015.1 of Lycium ferocissimum. Lineage (NCBI taxonomy): Eukaryota > Viridiplantae > Streptophyta > Magnoliopsida > Solanales > Solanaceae > Lycium > Lycium ferocissimum. Next base: position 13,005,685 of record NC_081343.1, on the reverse strand, counting down.
AGGTGGATGAAATAGGTTCATGAACATGTTCCAAAGCAAGACCTACAACAACTAGGAATGGCAGAATTATGAAAAGAACTTGGTGGTCAATACAAAAGAATCCTTGCCATATTTTTAGGGATTAGTAAGTGTTGTACATATACAAGGAGTGGACTCAACAAGACAAGAATCTAATTATTACACAAACCCTATGTGCATGTCATCGACTGACATGAAAAGGGTTTTGTGTTCACCGTCTTGTGGAGCTTCAATGTTATAAACATCCATGTCTTTCCAAGAAGAAGTTTGTGCACCCACAAAGAGAGAATTCAGAATATTGTGCTATCAAAAGATATATCCAACATATTCAAGAATCTGATGTTGCGTCTCTATTACATAGAAAAGGATCAATGGAGCTATTTTACTGAATAATGTTTTTCACTTCTGAAGTCTAGATTTGTGTATTAGGTTTGTTTATCGAGTTGTATCTTTATCCCCTTTATTAGAAGCATTAAAGTAGATACATCAGTTGTAACTCCAAGTAGGAAATTTACTACTTGGAGATAGCTTGCTAGTCAGAGGTTGGGTAGCAAGTCTGAGTTTAAGGGTCATATTACAGAAGTTGTAATTTGTAACTCGAAGTTGGCACATTGTTGTAGTGAAGTTATCGGGCAAGTCCTACAGGTATTTAGGTCGAGTTTTTATCACCTTTTGAGCCGGTTGATTTTTACATAAATATCATGTGTCCCTTACTTACCTGCAGTTTTATTCCATAAAGACGCTAGCATAGAAAAGGTACAGTATCGTGTTTCATCATTAGGAGAAAATTGGATAAGCATAGGATAGGCAGTAGGTCATTTAACCTAACATTGTAGTTTCACGATAGTGTCATTTTCATTATTGTAAATTAAGGTGCGGCGAATTGAACTTATCGTGATTGTTGGGACATTTATTTCACAAGGTACGTAAAGGATATTCCTTCATTTTAATTGCATGATCCTTTAATCAGAAAGAGTCAAATGAACGTATAAGAAAAGAGTATCTCATGTTCTGTTGTCTCCATCATTCTCATGTTTTAGTTATTCCTTGTTGCGAATCCATATTCAATTCATATTGTTCCACCCTACTAGAAAGAGACAGTATACATTTCTACATATATAACTATACACTACTATTATTATATACAGGTATACCAGGCCTTATGACTGGTAAGATATGCCTGGCCTTATGGCTGGTGAGATTTGCCCGGCTTATTAGCTGGTGAGATATACCTGTCCTTACGGCTAGTGTGATATGCCCGGCTTATTAGCTGGTGAGATATGCCCAGTTTATTAGCTGGGGTGATATGCCTAGTTTATTAGTTAGTGAGATAGGCCTGGCCTTACGGCTGGTGAGATATACATCGAACCCTATTTAGCTATACATTATATTCATACAAGTTGAGTCATAGCTGGTAAGAGCATTACAAAGTATCTTTGATTCTACTTTATTTACTTATATCAGTTGAATTTCAGTTATTCAGTTAACTTACATATCTTAGCTACAGGTCCTGAGAAAAAGACAAAGTGACCTCCTCAGTAGACAGTGCAGAGTATCAGTGTTATTGATAAACTGCGTCTCATTCGGAGTTACCAGATCTATTTTTTTGAGTCATTTTAAGTATACACAGATATGATCGGCAGGCTGGGGCCTCGTCCCTACCACAGTATAGTTTGTTCTTCTTAGAGGCTTGTAGACATGTCCTATATTTATGGTATATCAGCATGGTGGCCTCATCGGCCCTTGTATATGTTATTTTTGGTTTGTAGATATTTATGGTGATCTTGTCTGCCCGCACAGGCGCATGTATGTATATATATATCTTTTGTGCTCACCCCATATCAGTTGAGAAAGTTGTTGTCACAGACTGTTCAGAATGTGCCCTTGTCGGCCCAGATTGCTTGTATGTGTTCAGAGTTTGTGAGTTACAGATGGTACACTCGTCGTCAACTAAGGCATCGGGTACTAGCCACGCCTCCCCATGTTTGGGGAATGACATCAACTTTATCGTATGTAACACAATTTATTGCTAAGAAATTTAGGGTAGAGTCAGAAAATTTGCTTGAGCCCTTTTATGTATCCACTCTAGTTGGAGAGTCAGTTATAGCAAGACGTATGTGCAAGGATTGTCTAATTAAAGTCTATCACTGAAGTATAGTAGCCGACTTGGATAAGTTAGAGATGCTAAATTTCAATGTAATCATGGGTATTGATTGGTATCAACATGTTATGCTACAGTAGGTCGTATAACCAAAACTGTAAATTTTCAGTTTCCCAACAACCTAGTCATTGAATTGAATGGTAATGCAGTAGTACCTGTGGGTAGGTTCATTTCCTATCTTAAGGCCCAAAAGACAATCTCTAAGGGTTGTATCTACTACCTAGTTTGATTTATGGATGCAGATGCTAGGCCCCAGACTCTCTAGTCTGTACAAGTTGTTAATGAATTTCCAGAAGTCTTTCCCGAAAACCTTCATAGAGTCCCTCCCGATAGGGATATTAACTTTGGAATTGACTTACTTCCAGACACTAAGCCGATATCTATTCCACCATATAGAATGGCTCCAGCAAAGTTGAAGGAGTTAAAAGCTCAATTGAATGATCTTCTTGACAAGAGATTTATTAGGAAAAATGTCTCGTCTTGTGGCACACCGGTGTTATTTGCACGAAAGAAGGACGGCTCATTATGTATTTGCAATACCTATTGTCAATTAAAGAAGGTCACCAATAAGGACATGTATCGACTTCCAAGAATCGATGATTTGTTCAATAAACTTCAGGGCGCACCGGTGTTATTTGTACAAAAAAGGATGGCTCATTACGTATGTGCATTTACTATCGTTAGTTGAACAAGGTCACCATTAAGAGCACTTATCCACTTCCAAGAATCGATGATTTATTTGATCAACTTTAGGGTGCCAAGTGTTATTCCAAAATTGACCTCAGTTGTGAATGCGCTAATAGCTTTCATGGATCTTATAAACAAGTCTTCAAGCCTTATCTTGCTTTATTCATTATTGTTTTATTGATGACATTTTTTTATTCTCGTAGTGAGATTGACCATGCGGAGTATCTCAAAATAGTGTTGCAGACACCTCAGTCTCGTAATCTATATGCTAAAATTTCAAAGTGTGAATTTTGGCTAAAATCAGTAGCATTTCTAGTCCATGTGATTTCTGCCGAAGGAATTAACGTTAATTTACAAAAAATTGATATTGTGAAGAATTGTCCTAGACCCACTTCGGCAAAAGAGATAAGAAGTTTCACAGGTCTAGTTGGTTATTACAAACATTTTGTGGAGGGGTTTTCCTCTATCTCAGCTCCGTTGACTAAGTTGACACAAAAAAAATGCCATGTTTCAGTGGTCAGATGCCTGTGAGAAAAGGTTTTAGGAGTTGAAAACTAAATTAGCTTAACCTCCAGTTTTAACATTACCAAAAGGGACCAAGGGGTTCGTCGGTTGTTGTGATACTTTAGGAGTTGGTGTTGCGTGTGTCTTAATGTAGCATGGTAAAGTAGTAGCTTATGCATTCAAAAAACTTCAGAGTCACTAAAAGAATTATCTGACTCATGATTTGGAGTTGGCCGGTGTGGTATTCACATTGAAGATCTGGTGTCATTATTTTTTGGAGTGCATGTGGATATTTTCACAGAACACAAGAGGCTCTAGTATAAATTTAAGTAGTGGGAGTTGAATCTTAGATAGAGAAGATGGCTCAAATTACTCAGGGACTATGATGTGAACATTCTCTATCAGCTAGGAAAAGCGAATGCTGCAACCGATGATCTTAGTCGGGTATCCATAGGAAGTATAACTCACGTAGAGGAAGATGAGAGGAGTATGGCGAAATAAGTTCACCAACTAGCCAGTTTAGGAGTTCGAGTTTTGGACTCTGAAGATTGTGGTGTTGTCGTTCAGAATCACGCTGAATCCTCCTTAGGAGCCGAAGTAAGGAGAAACAGTTTAATAATCCCTACCTATTGCTGTTAAAAGAAGGGATTCACAAGCATAAGATGATGACTTTTGAACAAGAGGGATGTAATGACCCATTTGGTTGTAATTGTATTCCGAACCTTTTGATCCCTTTTCGAGCTTTAGTAGCTCATATTTGACCCGCGGGGGATCGTTGGCACGCTTCCCGATATTATCGAAGTTGATTTGGGTAAGTTTTGGAGAAATTTGGTTTAAAAGCAAAAAAAGGTAGACTCCAGTTGACTTTTGGTTAAATGGACCTTTTTTGGGAATCTGTCTGTTCCGAAAGGTTCGAATGGTCTTTTAGAACTTGCGTACATATTCGGTTCAGTTCCCAATGCACTCGGGTGAATTTTAGGACTTAGTTGGGAAGTTACTTTTGAGGTATCGGGGGTTGACTCGGCCAACCCCCGATGGGAATTTTGAGGCCATGAGTGTGTTCCCAACGTGTATGTATGTATGTCTACATATCCGGTTTATGAGCAAATGGTCTCGGGTGATAGTAAGAATTTTGGAGTGAATTGTAAACTAGAGTTTAAGATTTTGGTGTCGGGTGTCCGCTATGGCAACACCATTACCACTATAGCGGCACCGCGCAGCAAAAGCAGCTCAGTGAGAATCTGGGTAGGCCACCATAGTGGTCTGAGAAACCATCATAGCGGGACCGTTGTAGCGGTCCTGATGCCGCAGAAGCGGTGATGACAGAATCTGTGACTTAAAAATGATTAAAACCCCAACCGTTTGTCATTATTTTATATTCATATCTTATGGCTTTGGAGGCGATTTTTAGTGGGTTTTGGCTATTTCTTCACAAAGGTAACTTCCTTGGTCTTAGAATCCTCCATTTACTTCTATTAATCCGTAATCTAAGGCTAGAACCCCTAGAATAAAGAGGAATCAATTTGGGTTTTACATGAAAGTTCATAAAAATTGTTTAGACTTTCTCTGTTACACCTCACCCATCCGGACTAGCATTGTATCGTAGCATCATCCGGGAAATGGAAGTACTCTTGAGTCGCGGGAGAATTAAGTCATAGCCGGTGCTCAGCAAAGGGTAAGATTTGTTTTAAGTACATTTAATAGATAATGTTATGTATGGAACGTTTCGGAAGGGTTGGACGTAAAGCGAAGTGAAGTGAAGTAGCAAGGCTTTAGAAAGAGTTGGTTAATCTCCGGGAAGGACAACCTTGGAACCAAGGGACATGACCCTTATCAAGAATAATTAATGATAAACATCATGTATGGAAAATTTCAGAAGGTTCCGGGAGCAAGCGGATTGAAGAAAAGAAAGTTAGTAAGACTTTGGAACAAGTTGACGGACTTTCAAAACCTAAATTTGGTCCAAATAAATGGGAGTGTAACTTTTAACATGCAAGGAGTTTAAGGTGTTTCAAAAGCCAAAAATGAAGTTCGTCGAGTCTAGAATCAAACGAACAAACCGTTCATCAAGGGAGTTATGAGCATTCTAAAACAGACTGCCAGAGGCCTCCAGCGAAAATTCTAGAAATCACTTAAAGGCCCACTAATTTCGGCCCATTAAGCCAAACACGACCCACCGACCAATAAATACCCCCACAACCTCATTATTTCACCTCATTCACCCCCAAAAAATCAGTCCATATCCATGAAAGGTTAGTTTGTCAGAGATTAAGGCTAATTTAGACCAATCCAAGGTAATTAGTGTGAAGTCCAAGCCCGGGAGGTGCGTATGACTTCGTAGTTTTCAGGTCCGTCATTGGGTCGTGGACGTAAGGAGTGGAACCCTCACATGCAAAATGATCTTTGAAGCTTCCAAGGTTAATTAAGGTAAATCCCTCTCTATTATTGTTAATTAAAGTAATCCATAGTTATACTCGCGAAATTATCATGTATTAAATTAAATTGATCGAGAAGTGGGTGTCTCTTCGTAGTGGGTGTTATGGATAGATTTATATGAATATTGGCTTGAATGGATTCTGTTAGTACAGGTGGTTGTCGTTATTGTTTTTTTTTTTTTTTGGTGTTGTTGTGGTTCTTATGGCAAAGCCACGATGTAGTAGAAATAGAGGAGGTGATGCCGAAATTTCCTCAAATTAAACTCTTCAGGACTACAAGATTTAGGTAAGTTGAATCTGTGAATCTACGAAATGAACTAAGGAAATTATTATTGATATAGGATTCAAGACGAGGGGATGAGAAGTAGAATAAGAGAGCGAGTTAGATTAGCGAGACAGCAGAGACCGGTACGTAAGGTTTAGCTACCCTTATTTCCTTGGCACGAATCTTTGAGCTATTTAGCGTGGCCCCTCCATTCGAACCGTCTGATGTTTTACAAAGAAAGGATACATTTTAATAAGAAAGCTGGATTTTGAGAACAAGCCATGTTTTATGAGATTTACCGATTTTATGGAAAAGTATAGTTGATACGATTTTCTCTAAAAGAGCTTATTGATTATGACTAAAAGTCCGTTAGTGCGCATTCCTTGACCCTTGTTAAATTCCACAAAATGTCATGTATAATCCTTATGCTTGTTTATTTATATCATAACTATTATTGATTGTTCTTTTGGCCTCGATATACATTCCACAACTAATTTGAAAGTTAGAACCTTACGTCAATCCGAAAGGCCCAAATCTATTTCTTTAACTCTGCATGCATTTATATATATACTCTATTTGCACTATTTTACTTACCGAGCCGCGCTATAGTCGGTCGGGTACGACACGTAGATGTGCAACCACTGATCAGTTGGGTATGTTTACCGAGTCCCGAAAAGGGCGGGGTACGTTATGATGATAATGATGATATGAATTTTCCCCGTACACGGGAGGATATGATGATAATGATGCTTATTTACTGAGTCCCGAAAGGGCCGGGTGCGATATCTCACCGAGTCCCACTAGGGCCGGGTATGTTATATATATATATATATATATATACACACACACTATATTGCATATGAAAAATGATTTTATCATGCATTGCATATTAACTGCTTTCAGACTATGTCCTTTGTTTTTCTTATCTTATGGTTATGTCCTTTTTCATTACCATATTTCATCCTGCCTTACATATTAAGTACATATTTTTCGTACTGACTGTTCTATTTTAAACCTGCAACTGGTGCTACAGGTCAGGACAGGTTCATAAAAGGAGTACCGTGATAAGACCACCACCAGCGGGGTCCTCAAACGCCATTCATCCGGGCTTGCTTATTTTGGTATAATATTATGTTACTATGGATTTTGTAAATGCATTTTGGACTCGTCGGTGGATATGTGGTCCCGACTTGTTATGATGTTTATGTTTACTACTCTTAGAGGCTCGTAGACCCTATCAGTATGTCAATGTTAGTCGTGAGGGTTACGTTTTGCTAAATGGGCCTATTTATCTTATGTTATCTTTTGGTGGCGGCCTCGTTCGGCGCGCGTAATATTATATTGTACGTATGCATATATATACTATCTATGGTCCTGTCTGGATGGTTCTGTGATTGTGCTATTTAGTTTGGGTTAGCTTAGCTGGCATTCCGCGCTTGAGGTCGGGTGCCCGTCACGCCTCCCGGGGGGTGACAAAGTGGTATCAAAGCGGGTCAGTCCTAAGGGTGTCTACAAGCCGTGTCTAGTAGAGTCCTGGTTATCGGTATTTTGTGCACTATATCTATACCTGAGAGGCTGCCGGACACTTAAGAGATCTCACTTCTTCATATCCTAGATCGTGCGTTAGAGCCCAGCTAAGGATACAGCTATATAATACACTACGTGTTTGAACTTTCAGCGATGCCTTTGAAGAAAATGACGAAAGCCGGCCAAAGGTTGACCCATGCTGGGGAAGGTCCCAGTCGGGTACTTCCAGCGGAATCTACTCATTGTGAGGCCCAGAGTACTACTCCGATCGCTCCAGCTCCGGCTCAGCAGGCTCCAGCTCCTCCCCCTGTGGCTCCAGACCAGGATATGCGCACTGCCGTATAGTTGTTGACCCAGTTAGTGACCGCCCAGGCACAGCGGCAGAATAATGTTTCGGATAAGGCTGTTAGTTCCCACGTCGTGATTTTCTCACTCTGGACCCTCCAGTTTTCACGGGATCTAACCCAAAAGAGGACCCTCAGGATTTCATGGATCGTATGAGCCGGGCATTAAGGGTAACGCATGCGTCTGACACCGAGTCTGTGGAGTTGGCTTTTTATAGGTTGAGGAACATCGGAGCCATATAGTATGATCATGGCTTCACACAAGAAGGAATGATGCGCCTTCGGCGGTTTGGAATGAGTTTACTAAGGCTTTCTTGGCTCACTATCTGCCTCCTGAGATACGCAGAGCTAGAGTTGATGAGTTTCTATTGCTTCGCCAGGGTAATATGAGCGCCCGAGAGTATAGTATGAAGTTCAATTCTTTGGCAAGATATGCTCCAGCTCTTGTCACAGAAATGGAAGATAGGGTGCATCGGTTCGTGACAGGGTTAGGATCTCACTTGGTTACTGAGTGTATGACTGCTGCACTGCAGGACGGGATGGATATAGCTCATATACAAGCTTATGCCCAGAACCTGGAAGAACGGAAGCGTCAGCAGCGAGTGGAGCAGGGTTTAGATAGGGGTCGTTTTAAGCGGGCAAGGTCCGCAGGGTATTCGGGAGATTATCAGGGAGGCCATCGATCCCAGTCTTTTAGGCGACCAGCCCCTTCAGCGATCAGCACGCCATTTAGGTTTCAGGGGCAGCGTTACGATAGAGCTACCTATTCCGGTCAAGGTCAGGGTTTTGCGGCGCGTACTTCATCATTTAGAGGAGAGCCCAGCCAGTTTAGGCCCCCATTGCCATTGTGTGACAAGTGTGGTAGAAGGCATGCCGGCCAATGCCACCAGGGTGCGGGAGAGTGTTACTCTTGTAGGCAGCCAGGCTATGTTATAAGAGAGTGCCCTTATCAGGATAGAGGTGGCCCAACTCAGCCCACAGGCTCCGTCGTAAGTTCTTCAGCTTCTAAATGCCCTATGGGGCAAAGTTCTTCTTCGGTAGTAGCAGGTAGAGGCAGGGGCAGAGGCAAGGCCCAGAATGTAGGTGGGAGCAAGAATCATATCTTCGCGCTCACTGGACGACAGGATCTAGTGGAATCCCCATAAGGTGTGACAAATACTTTATCTATATGCTCTCGAGATGTATATGTGTTAGTAGATCCTGGTTCTACCTTATCCTATGTCACCCCATATGTTGCGGTCCAGTTTGGTATTGAACCCGAGTCTTTGTCCAAGCCTTTCTCCGTTTCTACCCCAGTCGGAGAACCGGTTATTGCTAGAAGAGTCTATCGTAGGTGTGTGGTTGTTATTTGTGGACGCGAAACCTTTGCAGACTTGGTAGAATTAGAGATGGTGGATTTTGATGCGATAATGGGCATGGATTGGTTGGCTTCTTGCTACGCCAATGTGGAATGTTGGTCCAAGGGAGTTAAGTTTCAATTTCCTGGTGAACCCATTCTTAGGTGGCAAGGAAACACCCCAGCACCGAAGGGAAGGTTCATTTCTTACCTCAAGGCACGGAAAATGGTTGCTAAGGGTTATATTTATCATTTGGTGAGAGTTTGTAGCGCCGAAGCTGAACCGCCCACTCTACAGTTTGTTTCGGTGGTTAACGAATTCCAGGATGTATTCCCGGATGAGTTGCCAGGGCTTCCGCCCGAAAGAGAGATCAAGTTCGCCATTGATGTGTATCCGGACACACAGCCCATCTCTATACCTCCGTATCGCATGTCGCCAGCAGAGCTACGAGAGCTGAAGGTGTAGTTGCAGGACTTGCTGGATAAGGGCTTTATTAGACCAAGCACATCTCCGTGGGGAGCGCCGGTGTTATTCGTGCGCAAGAAGGATGGCTCTCTAAGGATGTGTATTGACTACCGACAACTGAATAAGGTCACTATTAAGAATAAGTATCCCTTGCCAAGAATTGACGACCTGTTTGACCAATTACAGGGCGCCAAGTGTTTTTCTAAGATCGACCTCAGGTCGGGTTACCACCAGTTGAGAGTTAAGGGGGAAGATATCCCGAAGACGGCTTTTTGGATGAGGTATGGACACTTTGAGTTCACGGTCATGTCCTTTGGATTGACGAACACTCCAGCAGCTTTCATGGTATTGATGAATACGATGTTCCGACCCTACCTGGATGTCTTCGTCATAGTGTTCATAGATGACATTTTGGTCTATTCTCGCTTTGAGGCAGAGCACGCGGATCATCTGCGAAGGGTACTGCAAATGCTACGAGATCGCAAGTTGTATGCGAAGTTCTCCAAGTGTGAGTTCTGGTTAAATTCAGTGGCTTTCCTTGATCACATAGTGTCAGACGAGGGTATTAAGGTGGATGAGCAAAAGATTAAGGCTGTCAAGGATTGGCCGAGACCAACTAAGGTTTCTGAGGTTCGGAGTGTCTTAGCATTAACGAGTTATTACTGAAGGTTTGTAGAAGGATTTTCCTCTATAGCAGCTCCATTGACAAACTTAACCCAGAAGACGACTAATTTCTAATGGTCAGAAGCCTGTGAGCAGAGTTTCCAGATGCTGAAGGATAAGTTGACGTCTGCTCCCGTTCTTACTCTTCCAGAAGGTACAGAAGGTTATACGGTCTACTGTGATGTATCGCGAACGGGTCTGGGATGCGTATTGATGCAGCATGGCAAAGTGATAGCCTATGGTTCCACAATTGCGAAAGCACGAGCTGAACTATCCAACCCATGACCTCGAGTTAGCAGCAGTGATTCATGCCTTGAAGATATGGCCGTATTACTTGTACGGGGTACACGTTGACATTTATACTGATCACAAGAGCCTCCAGTATATCTTTAAGCAGAAGGAATTAAATCTAAGGTAGCGAAGGTGGCTTGAGTTACTAAAGGACTATGATGTGGACATATTGTACCACCCTGGAAAAGCCAATGTGGTGGCTGATGCATTAAGTCACAAGTCTATGGGTAGTTTGACGTTAGTACCGGTCGAGAAACTGGAAATGACCAAAGAGCTCCATCGTTTAGCAAGTTTAGGGGTTCGTATAATGGATTCAGAAGAGACTGGAGTTACCTTACAAGATATATCCCAATCAGCGTTTGCATCTGAAGTAAAGGCCCGACAAAGTGAGGATCCGATTCTTGTCCGTATCAAAGAAGGAGTTCAACAAGGCCGGACAACAGCCTTTGAGTCAGATTTCGGAAGGGATTCTTAGGTATCGAGGTCGCTTGTGTGTTCCAAATGTGGCTGGACTTCGAGAAAGGGTTATGACAGAATTCCATCAATCGCGGTACTCTGTTCACCCAGGTTCCACCAAGATGTACCATGATCTTCAGGGTTTCTACGGGTGGAATAAGATGAAGAAAGACATCGCAAGGTTCGTAGCTTAGTGTCCCACATGGCAGCAAATGAATATTGAGCATCAGAAGCCTAGTGGGTTATTTCAGCAGATGGAGATTGTTACACCCCGTATCTTCAAAGAAGCACTTATCAAATTTGAAACATGAGTACGTTGAGTTATGGTTAAGTAAAATCATTTTTAAATATAACCAAGCATGATCAAGTACATTTAATGAGTGAAGGGTGTATATAAGGTATACCGGAAGGTTTTATCAGGAAATGAGTGGAAGAAATGGAGTAGTACGACTTTGGAGAAAGGATGGGTAATGTTTTGTGTGAAAATTTTGGTCCAACTTGGGGGACGAATATCTCTTAGCATATGAAGTTTTTTAAGGTGAAACAAAAGCCTAAAATGAAGTTCGTCGAGTCTAGTTTTCAACGCAACAAACCACTCATAGATACGATATCGGAGTAGAGAATTATGGACGTTACAAGTTCAGCTGACAAAGCAGAAACGCATGCTACAGTAATGCTACAGTACCGACCGGCTACAGTGCTCCTACAGTAAAATGCTACAGTGAACCCGACCCGAATTTGACCCTTATATAAAGGGTAATAACCCCTTTTTACATCAGACTTTACTGGAAAATTCAAGAAATTAAAGAGAGAGAGAGAGTGAGGAAAACAAAAAGTGAGCAATTTTCAAGTAGCGGAGTAGTGGTTTAGGTCCGGGTAACGCATGGTTGTGATTCTAGTATTGTTTTGCGGTGGATTTTAGCGTGAATATTGAGGATATTGCTGTCTTAACAAGAAAAAAGGTATGAATATTTCTCTTTTGGTATTATTTAAGGCTTATTTACGGAGATAAAGCCGTTAAATATATGTGTGTAAGTTGGTTAGTTATGAAAGTTGAAAACAGCGTGTGGGCTGTTTTAGGGTACATATTGGTGTTGAAAATGATGTTATTGATGTTGTTATTTTTGTTGTTGTTATTTGTTGTTGGATTGTGATTTCGGTTTAGGCATATAAACAGGGGATGTGCTACCCGAATTTCGGCAAATTCTAAACGAAATTAAATTGAAGGCTTAAGATGAGCTTATGAAATTGAGCCTAATAATAGTATGAATGGTTTATATGTAGATTTACGAGCTTGGAAGGATAAACGTTGAATGACTAAGGGGACCGAAAGGTATGTTAAGGCTCGTCCCTTTCTTTCAAAGGCATGATTCCTATGTTTGATTCCATAAATATTTCCATAACCTCCTTGTTTCTAAACGTTAGAAGTTCATGATTCAAGGCATGACTCCTTCCCTTGTAATCCATAAATGTTTTCCAAAATGTCCGTATTTTTCAAACCAGAGATTTATGATTCAGGAAGCTCTTATGACAACAACGATGGACATGTGTTTTTACAATGATAACGGTGATGTCAAAGATGAGCATATCTCTATGATGATTGTGACAATGATGATTTTATGTTTAAAAGTCTCAAGTTATGAGATCAATGATAATTTGAGAATGTTGAGCTATTTCTTGATTCTGTTAATTTTATTCATTGACGATGACTCTATTTCTAAAAGCTCCAAAGTGTATGAATTGACGCTTTATGATATTTATGATCTTAATCTATGTTTTCCCTTAATGTTATTCTTCATTGATAGTCTCACCTTATAATGCTCGTCCCTTCAAGGTGAGACACGACGATCATGATTATTCCATAATACAATCGGAGGTTACCGACCTTACGTCACTCCGATGGAGTTATAGCTTTTGATTGGGCTCTTATGCATGCTTATGTTGTGATGATTACACCACGCACTATACGGCCGGACGCACCACTACGGGCGTAGTGGGCGGCTTATGGATGATTACACCGCGCCTATACGGCCGGGCAGCACCACTACGCCGTGCGTAGTGGGCGGCTTATGGATGATGATAGTATCACCGTGTCTATATGGCATGAGTAGTACCACTAGTGGGCGGCATGAGATGATTACCCCGGACGCGGGAGGCCCGGACGCGAGCTAATGATGTTATTTGACTCAGACAGTTTATGTATGTATGGGTGATATATTTTGAAGGTAAAAGTGAGCATGCATGATTCCGCCTTAAGAGGCAAGCGATTCTGATCATACCTTTTTCTTATATTTTCCATATTTCCTTATTATGTTGTTGTTCATGTTCTGTACATATTATCATGTTATCATTCATGCCTTACATACTCAGTACATTGTTCGTACTAACGTCCGTTCTTGTGGACGCTGCGTTCATGCCCGCAGGATCAGGTAGCCAGTCGGACGATCCACAGCAGTAGGACCTCCCCTCAGCAGCAGTCAGTACGCTCCATTGATCCGGAGCTACAGCCCTTTTGGTATGCTATTCGGTTACGTACATATATGGGTACGGCAGGGCCTTGTCCTGTCCTTTCTATAGTTTGTACTCCATAGAGGTCTGTAGACAGTGATATGTAGTCGTGTTGTTATGCAGCCTCGTCGGCACTTATTTTGTTGTACAGGATATATGAAGCGGCCAGATCGACTTGCGCTGTTACTCTCGATATTTATGTTTATATGTATGTGTTGGCCGTGAGCCCCCAGTACAGTGTCTTTTATGTTGATTGTTCGGGAGACGATGTACGCTCGATTCTAGATTGTGTACGGGCCCGGGATAGTCAGTGAGAAGTAAATGCAACCATAGAAGTGCTTGGCCAGTAGTGGTCGGGCACTTGTTACGGTCCATCAGTTTGGGTCATGACAAAAGTGGTATCGTCGTTCGTCCTAGGGATTGTCTACAGACCGTGTCCGGTAGAGTCCTGTTTATGGGTGTGAAGCCGGCCACACTTATAAACGGGAGGTTGCGGGGCATTTAGGAATCATTGACCTTTCCTTTTGTCTTAGATCGTGCGATAGAGCCAGAGCCTAGGAAAGATCGCTTCTAATCCTTTTCGTGCAGGTAAGTGCAGACTAACAAGAGATGAAGAGATCAGCTTCTGATAGTGGGGGTGCTAAGAAGGCCCCTAGAGTATATCCAGGACCCCAGGCTCCAGGACCGAGCAGGAGGAGCCTCAGTTACTCCATTGAGATTTTGATCCCTCGGAGGACCCAGCAACGATTCCTCCAGAGTTTTTGACTCCCAGGGAGGAGGACCCCCCAGAGGACAGTTATGACACAGATCCGTCCGAGTATTCATCTGGGACACCGGAGGAGGAGATTCCTGAGGCCGTACCAGTTGCTCCTATGGTAGAGCACTACGTCAGACCAGCCTCCCCGGTGAGTGTTACGGATTACTCTAGCCCTCTATCCTGGCCGTCGGTAAACCAGGAGTTGCCCGGTTATTTATATCCCTCGGACTCAGATGAGAGAGATGATGAAGGCCAGACGAGCGGATGGTGGGTAGATAATGACGAGGAGTACACTTCACCTTATAGTCCACCAGATCAGACTAGTGACCGATCGGCTACAGGTATATGAGCCCTTATTGGAATTTCTATGTGTGTGCATTTGCTGTAGATTATTATTTAATAGTGGCGAGCAGAAACCCAATGAGGCCGATAACTGAGTATCTATAAGTAAAGGCGACCAAAGTGTTTCGCTACCATCGGGAATCTGGAAATCTAGGACGGAAAGTAGTCATACATATAGATGAAAGGTGAATATTGAGAGTTAAAAAGTCCAAAATAGTAATTGTGTAGTCGGAAGAGTAAGAGACCCTTTCTGATTCGGAGGGAGATGCGTTACGAGAAGGTTTTGGAATCTGTCAAGACTTCAACTTACTTTAGATTATATGGTGAAGGTCATGCGGTGAGGTGGATACGATTATACCAGCATTAACGCACCGGATTTCATCAGAGTTTCTAGGTTAAGCGTGCTGGGGTGAGAGAAATACTAGGATGGGTGACCCCCTGGGAAGTGTACAAAAAGTCCTATAAATTTAGATATAAGAGGCAAATGAGAAGCTAGAGCAGCCTAAGGGAGATTGGAGTATGCGGAGTGGTTGGACATCTTGAGAGGTCGCGTAGGACGAGGCGGACTAGACCGGTGAAGAGAAAGAAGGTGCATCACAGCTCTAGAATTAGGGTGAGTTTGAATAGCGTTTGGAAAGATTGTGTAAGCGAGATGGTAGTAATTATATATATACGTATGCATATGATATCCCATACGTAGCTATATCAGCGGGTATGTGTATCTCGGCAACCAACGTTGCGGTATATGGAAGGCATTAATCGAACAGGGTAACGAAGTTCAAGTGACAAAAAATAAATGGTACAAATGTTACAAGGTAAGCTGATGCTATTTTCACTATGGGTTAGGCTTGGAGAGTTTTAATGTAATGACATCTGGAAAGGAAAGAAAGTGAGTAGATGGAAGGTACGGAGATCAAAATGTCGAAAAAAGTGAAAAGTAAGAAACATGAGTGAGTGAAGCCTCCAGGAGGGACGACGGGCAATCACGGGACTATTTGGGTAAAAATTTGAAGGTGGGCATGTGAATTGGATAAAGTGTGGCAGTATGGAAAAAAAGAAGAATGTGTGGGGTCATAGAATAGGCTTCGATAAGTGGGGATAAAAAGATAGTGACCACGACGAGGAATGTGAAGTAAGAGAAAGAATGGTTAGGCCTTGCGACGATGTTAAGAGATTTCCAGCCCTCGAAAGGTATATAAAGGGATAAGTGTGTGGTCAAATTAACACGGTTGCCTCAGACATGGAGAAGCTTTCCAAAAAGATGACTTAATAATAGAATGAATTTTCGCGTTTAAAGGAATATTTCACGAACTTCAGAGTCGATACTACAAATAACAAGAGGAGAAAGGTGCTCGAGGAGGAAGAAACCCAAGGAAGGTTAAGGATGAAAGTAGGAAAGGTATACTAATGGGTTGGTCGAAGGAAGAGGAGAGCATTTAGGAGTAAAGTAACTGAAATCTTTAACCATGGGAGTAAGAAGGATACTTTAACGAGTTGGCGGTAGGAAACCGATTACTTATCGAGGAAAGAACGAGGATGATGAGTCGACACAATTGATTAGAAAATTAATGACATGGAATAAGAATTCATGTGAAGACCGAGAGATTCGATCATAGAGGAAATGGAATGAAATGTAAGGAACGTGCATGGAAGACCACCCGGCCGTAGCATCAGAATGATAGATAAAGGTTCGATGAACGAGGATAGAGAGAGTGTAAACTGTAAGAATTCTGTGCTAAGAGCAAAAAGTAGCAGGACACTCGAAAAACTTGGATGCACGGTACATAACACAAACGCGTAATTAAGAAGGATTATGAGTAAGTGAGCTAAGCGGGCGAAAGGACTAGTAGTGGATGGAAGGGTATGGAAATGTTGAAAAAAAAAATGATGATATAGACATAAATGGAAGAAGAACTCAGGGAAAGAAGTTTTAGATATGTTATAAGCAAAGTCGGGAAGAAAAACAAGGAGTAAGGTATAATCGAAGACTTCATAAAAGACGTGGTGAATCTCGATGTCCCCATTAACTTGCGGGTCCGGAAAACCGTTAGTCATAAAAGACAGAGGTGTGAAAAGACGGAAAAGAAGGCATCGAATTGGATTTAACCCTTATAAGTATTCCGATTGGATACAAGACTGTAACTAGCAAGAAGATAGACAAGTCAGACCATACGATGACGGAACCCCGGCCCTAAGAAGATCGTGAAAGGCGACGGTTATTCGAAGGCTATGGGTGTATAAGGACCTCCTTAATAAGGGGGGGAAGAACATACTAGACTTGAAAGGAACTATGACGTTTCAAGCTCCCGAGAAAAGGATTTATTAGCTCGGGGCCGAGTTCGAGGCGTATTGGCATATCGGGAAGGTAACGGAAAAGAAGTAGAAACGAATTGACAATAAGTGTACCATGAGGCAGACATAGGGAGAAAGTATGGAAGATAACTCAAGAGAGCACTTTACGCCAAGATGAACTACGATATTTTTAGACCATGATTTGAATACCTTGTATCGGGCAAAAAGTGCGTCGTACTTAAGTATGCAGTGACATGCCCTAAAGGGTAATGAAAAGAGCAAGAAAGGTCTCCAAGATAAATTTACAAAGGGTGTTAGAGAGGATGACGAACCCAAAGGACACTTGGGATGACAATGACAATTGTAATAAAAGGAACAACGATTGGTAGTTTGGAAATTTTTGAAGGAAAGAAAGAACGCTGCTCCTATGAATGGAAATAAAAGAGTTCACCGGATATTAGAAAATAGTTCATGGACCACTAATTATACTGAACATGAGAGCATATGCTATGGAATTATATGAACCGTCAACATGAAGCTATGCCCAACTACAATTGTAAGAAGGCCACACCGGAAAGCCAACAAGGAATAACGACTGACGAAACGATCGCCGATACAAGGAAATCGAAGATAAGTATACTTGCGTTGCAAGAGAGTCATAATAGAAGAATTGTCGTAGTCCTATGCTTCTGGATTGTATTGATAGATGTGAGGGAAGGAAGTAAAGAAAAAGTTGTAGCAGGAGCTCAAAGATGTTGCGAGCTATGAAATTAGTTGAACTCGGATTATAAGTTTGCCATAAGTGTAACTGGACTGCGAAGGATAATAAATGGCGAAGAAGCATTACGTATATACGTATTTCGGATAATGATATACTGGCCTTAGAAAGGAACATAACCATTAGGTTCATTAGCGACACAGTTATGCAAATATTTGGAATGTAAGGGTAAAAGAGATGGTGACAAAGATGTAAGGATTAGAGAGCCCGACTAGTGTACTACAAAAAAATTGGTACAATGTATATCTAAGATCAACGGGTACAAAAAGGATAGCCCGAGATGGCACCGAAGGAGTAAACACAAAGAGGGCACCGTAGAGAGAGAAAGGTAGCAGCCCACTAACAAGGAAACAAGGAGCGAGAAAAAAAAAGAGTACTTACAGGACGATGAATAGTTATGGCACGGCAAGTCAAGACTACCATAATGGAGAAAGAACAAGAGCGAGATGCTAGTTAATTTTTGATCATGTACATGAGGACAAAGAAGTGAAAGAAGATGACTGAAGGCAATAAAAGAGTTAAGAAAGAATGAGAAGAGACTGACCCAAGTTATAGTTTAAGCAAATGGTAATCGGACCCTAAAGGAAAAATAATTGTTCTAACGAATCAAAGATGGTGTCGTGGGTTGGCAATACTACAACATTCGAGGACGAATGTTTTTAAGGGGGAAGAATGTTACACCCCGTATCTTCGAAGAAGCACTTATCAAATTTGAAACATGAGTACGTTGAGTTATGGTTAAGTAAAACCACTTTGAAATATAAGCAAGCATGATCAAGTACATTTAATGAGTGAAGGGTGTATATAAGGTATACCGGAAGGTTTTATAAGGAAATGAGTGGAAGAAATGGAGTAGTACGACTTTGGAGAAAGGATGGGTAATGTTTTGTGTGAAAATTTTGGTCCAAATTGGGAGATGAATATCTCTTAGCATATGAAGTGTTTTAAGGTGAAACAAAAGTCTAAAATGAAGTTCGTCGAGTCTAGTTTCCAACGCAACAAACCGCTCGTCGATAGGACATCGGAGTAGAGAATTATGGACGTTACAAGTTCGGCTGACAGAGCAGAAACGCGTGCTACAGTAATTGCTACAGTGTTGCTACAGTAAAATGCTATAGTAAACCCGACCCGAATTTGACCCTTATATAAAGGGTAGTAACCCCTTTTTACATCAGATTTTACTGGAAAATTCAAGAAATTAAAGAGAGAGAGTGCGGAAAACAAAAAGTGAGTCATTTTCAAGTAACGGAGTAGTGGTTTAGGTCCGGGTAACGCATGGTTGTGATTCTAGTATTGTTTTGCGGTGGATTTTAGCGTGGATATTGAGGATATTGCTGTCTTAACAAGAAAAAAGGTATGAATCTTTCTCTTTTGATATTATTTAAGGCTTATTTACGGAGATAAAGTCGTTAAATAATTGTGTAGTAAGTTGGTTAGTTATGGAAGTTGGAAAACAGCGTGTGGGTTGTTTTATGGTACATATTGGTGTTGGAAATGATGTTATTGATGTTGGTATTTTTGTTGTTGTTGTTGGTTGTTGGATTGTGATTTCGGGCTAGGCATATAAACAGGGGAGGTGCTGCCCGAATTTCGGCAGATTCTAAACGAAATTAAATTGAAGGCTTAAGATGAGCGTATGACATTGAGCCTAATAATAGTATGAATGGTTTATATGTAGATTTACGAGCTTGGAAGGATAAACGTTGAACGACTAAGGCGACCGAAAGGTATGTTAAGGCTCGTCCCTTTCTTTCAAAGGCATGATTCCTATGTTTGATTCCATAAATATTTCCATAACCTCCTTGTTTCTAAACGTTAGAAGTTCATGATTCAAGGCATGACTCCTTTCCTGATAATCCATAAATGTTTTCCAAAATGTCCGTATTTTCCAAACTAGAGATTTATGATTCTGGAAGCTCTTATGACAACAACGATGGACATGTGTTTTTACAATGATAACGGTGATGTCAAAGATGAGCACATCTCTATGATGATTGTGATAATGATGATTTTATGTTTAAAAGTCTCAAGTTATGAGATCAATGATAATATGAGAATGTTGAGCTATTTCTTGATTTTGTTAATTTTATTCATTGACGATGACTCTATATTCTAAAAGCTCCAAAGTGTATGAATTGACGCTTTATGATATTTATGATCTTACTCTATGTTTTCCCTTGATGTTATTCTTCATTGATAGTCTCACCTTATAATGCTCGTCCCTTCAAGGTGAGACACGACGATCATGATTATTCCATAATACAATCGGAGGTTACCGACCTTACGTCACTCCGATGGAGTTATAGCTTTTGATTGGGCTCTTATGCATGCTTATGTTGTGATGATTCACCGCGCCTATACGGTCCGGCAGCACCACTACGCTGGGCGTTGTAGGCGGCTTATGGATGATTACACCGCGCCTATATACCCGAGCAGCACCAGCGTAGTGGGCGGCTTATGGATGATGATAATAACACCGTGTCTATATGGCACGGGCAGCACCACTAGTAGGCGGCGTGAGATGATTACCCCGGATGCGGGAGGCCCGGACGCGGGCTAATGATGTTATTTGATTCAGACAGTTTATGTATGTATGGGTGATATGTTTTGAAAGTAAAAGTGAGCATGCATGATTCCGCCATAAGAGGCAAGCAGTTACAGTCATACCTTTTTCTTATATTTTCCATATTTCCTTATTATGTTGTTGTTCATGTTCTGTACATATTATCATGTTATCATTCATGCCTTACATACTCAGTACATTACTCGTACTGACGTCCCTTCTTGTGGACGCTGCGTTCATGCCCGCAGGATCAGGTAGCCAGTCGGACGATCCACAGCAGTAGGACCTCCCCTCAGCAGTAGTCAGTACGCTCCATTGATCCGGAGCTACAACACTTTTTGTATACTATTCGGTTACGTATATATATGGGTACGGCAGGGCCTTGTCCTGTCCTTTCTACAGTTTGTACTCCATAGAGGTCTGTAGACAGTGATATGTAGTCGTGTTGTTATGCAGCCTCGTCGGCACTTATTTTGTTGTACAGGATATATGAAGCGGCCAGATCGGCTTGCGCTGTTACTCTCGATATTTATGTTTATATGTATGTGTTGGCCGTGAGCCCCCAGTACAGTGTCTTTTATGTTGATTGTTCGGGAGACAGTACCGCTCAGTTACAGATTGTGTATGGGCCCGGGATAGTCAGTGAGAAGTAAATGCAAGCATAGGAGTGCTTGGCCGAGTTACGTTTGGGTCATGACAGAGATTCAAGCTTGGAAGTGGGAAACGATTAATATGAACTTTATTACAGGATTACCTCGCCCCCGCACTATCTAGGTGATCGTTGATGTTAAGACTAACACATGAACATTACGGGGATTACCTCGCCCCGTCGGACTATCTAGGTGATCGTTGATATCTTGAGATCGCGCATACCTCAAGACTACCTACACGGTCATTATGCCAAGTTATACATGAATGAGATCGTGCATCTTCA
Source organism: Lycium ferocissimum (assembly GCF_029784015.1). Classification (NCBI taxonomy): domain Eukaryota; kingdom Viridiplantae; phylum Streptophyta; class Magnoliopsida; order Solanales; family Solanaceae; genus Lycium; species Lycium ferocissimum. The sequence continues at coordinate 12,984,358 of NC_081343.1, read as the reverse complement.
TAGGTTTCTGATATCGATTATCTCTGATAGAGGTGCTCAGTTCATGGTGAATTTTTGGAAATCATTTCATAAAGGTTTGGGAACAAAGATAAATATTAGTACTGTTTTCCATCGACAAACTGATGGACAAGCAGAGTGAACCATTCCAACTCTAGAAGATATGCTTCAGGTGTGTGCTTTTGATTTTCAAGGACGTTGGGAGGATCATTTTCCCCTCAGAGAGTTTACATATAACAATAGTTATCACACAAGCATTGGGATGGCTCTGTATGAAGCTTTGTACGAGCGGAAGTGCAGATCCCTCGCAGGGTGGTTTGAGATTGCAGAAGTTAGTCTATTCGGTCCAGAGTTTGTACATCAGGCAATTGAGAAGGTGAAGCTCATCCAGGAGCGCTTGCGTACCGCTCAAAGCCGATAGAAGTCTTATATGGATGTGCGAAGGACGGAGTTAGAATTTCAAGTTGGAGATTCGGTATTTCTGAAGGTATCGCAAATAAAAGGCGTAATGAGGTTCAGTAAGAAAAGAAAACTCAGTCCCAGGTACATCTGTCCCTACAAGATCATTTGAAGAGTGGGTGAGGTAGTGTATGAGTCGAAGCTTCCATCTGAACTGCAGGCAGTCCATCTAGTGTTCCACACATCCATGCTGAGGGAATACATGGTGGATCCTTTTAGAGTTGTGCCGGTGGATGCTATTCAAGTCACGGAGAGTTGGTCTTATGAGGAAGAACCAGTTGCCATCCTGGACAGACAGGTTTGTAGGCTCAGGATCAAAGATATGGTGTCAGTAAAGGTATTGTGGAGAAGCGAGGACAAGGAAGACATGACATGGGAAGCCAAAGCGAAAATGAAGTCAAAGTACCCTCACCTGTTTCTTAAAGACGATGCTGACCCAGGAAAAGCAGAACAAAACCCAACGTCGAACTCAAATGCCATGCAAGGTACAAATTACCCTTAAAATTACTATCAAATCGTACAAAAGTTTTGTTTTGTACTTCAAACCTGTGTAGATGATTGCGGTGTACTCACTTGATAAACAAGGGACTAAGTCTCTACGTCATTTGGGAAAATAGTGCCTACTGAAGCTGAACTCATAAAGTTTGAAGCACTTAGTGTAAGATGGGATGCTGGTTATTTATATACAAATAGAAGGATTAATAAGCGGGAGCGTAAGTTATGGACGAGCCGGTCGAGAACTTAGCCAGGTCGTAACATGAAAACTTGGTACTACTGTTACACCTTGGAAAAGTTTCCGTTAGCGTACAGTGAATAGACTAACGAAGTGTACGATGTATACGGTGTTTTGATAAGTAATAAATAACATTTAATGGTCCTAATTAATATTTCAAAGACATTTGAAGTAGGAGACGAAAGTTGTTAAGGAAAGTAAGGTATATGTCATGTGTCGGGCAAGATTTACGAGTATCGAATTAATGATGAATTAATGAAGTTTTGCAGAAGAGTTATAATGTCTCTTGTATTGTTAATGAAGTGTTAAATAAGTGTTAAGAAGGTTCCATAAGGATTTAAGAGCAAACAAATAAAGGAATTGAGTTTGTGGGAACTTTGGTAAAACTTGGCAAAATTATCGGACAAAATTTTGGTCCCAATTTGTGGGGGAATATCTCCACGAATATGAGGATTTTTTGTGTGTTTCTTTTTTCCAAATTGAATTTCTTTGAGTCTAGTTTCCAACGCAACAAACCGCTCGTCAATGTGATGTCTGAGTAAAAGGTTATGGCCATTCTACGACAGACTGTCTTAGCAGAAAATTCTGCGGACCATTTGACGCCCAGTAGAATTTTTGACGGCCCGTAGAACATCCTACGGTCCGTCAAATTGACTCAGCCAAGCATCAAATGGTCACAGTGACCCATTTTTGACTAGGCAGTTCTACGGACAATTTTGACGGTCCGTAGGAATTTATACGGCCCGTCAAAATGGGCGTAGAATTGCCCGACAGGATTAGATTTTAAGTTATTAAAAGGAGACCCACGTTCATTTTATTTCATTTCATTTTTCATTCCACACAAGTAAAGAACTCTATAGAATATTCTCTACTCTTCATCCACAAGAAAACAAAGGAAATCAAAGATCAATGTCAAGAATTCAAGTGAATCAAGTGTAAGAAATTCATCAAAGTTCATCTAAGTTAAGAAATCCCAAGAAAAGTGAACTAGGGTTTTGGTGTAAGGAGAGTATTACCACTCAAGGTTTGTTAATACACCATCTAAGGTGAGTTTCATGGTCTTTTCATATTATTTAAAGTATTGAAAAGTTGAAACGCTTAGATTCTACTAGAACATAGAAAATGGGTCATAAATGTGGGAATAGTGCTAGTGTTGAGTAGTAGTTTGGAACAAATCATGAAAATGGATATGTTGTGATTGTAGGTAGATTGTGAATGACATTTATAACATGGAATGAGCATAATACATGGAAGAACGTAATAGTAAATTATGACCATGATTGTGGGGAAATTGAAGTAAAATTGTGAAATGTGAATAATGTAGATAAATGATGATTGTTATTTATGATATTATGAATGATATTACGGATGTTTGGGAGTTGATATGGAATATGGAGGAAGTCATATAAACAAATTAAATGTTGCCCAATTTTCTCTAGCTTTAGTAAGCCCGTTCATATAATTGTGTAGCTAATGCCGGCATGAATTCTCTTGATGGTAAAATGTGTGCATTAAATGAGAACGAGCAAGCAATAGAATAGTTAAACAAAAAAGGTATGTGAGGCTAGTCCTTTCTTTCTAAGGCATGAATCTTATGGCATGATTTTCCTCCTTCTTCATGAATTCCCTCTCTTCAAGAAAACTATGAGTACGATAATGATGATGATAAACTTAAGTCTAAAGATTCTAGAGATTATGATATGATGTGCCTACACGGCTAATGGTGTTAACTACGATTTATTGATGTTTCCCTTATGTGCACTCACCTTAAAACGTTAGTTCCTCCAAGGTGAGATAAAATGGCTATGAATACTCCATAACGAAATCGGGGGTTCAGACCTTATGTCACCCCGACACAGCTATAGTTGCCCTCAAGTTCTAATGTATGTTTTGATGATAAATGTGTAATGATGTTAAATTATGATAAAGCCATGATATGCCTATGAGATGAATAATAAGGATAAGTATATGATATGTACGACAATGTGATTCCACCGCGCCTAATTGGCCGGACATGTCACCGCCAAAGCGGGCTGCTAGCGATTCCACCGTGCCTAAATGGCCGGACATGTCACCGCTACGGCGGGCTGCTATGATTCCACCGTGCCTAGAAGGCCGGACACGATCACCACTAGTGGGCTGCATATGATGGTTACCCGGACGCGGGTTAACGATGACGATGTATGAATGATATAATGATGTATGAACGGTATGATGATGTATACGCTATGGTAGTTCACATGATATGCTACGTATGATATATGTATAAAGTGTATCCATTCGAAGGTTATGTCTTCATCTTATACTTTATGATTTCTCTATTATGTTCATTTCATTCATGCCTTACATACTCAGTACAATGTTCGTACTGACGTCCGTTTTCTTTGGACGCTGTGTTCATGCCCACAGGTAGACAGGGAGGTGATCCTAACTCGTAGGAGCTACTAGCTATTTGAGAGCACTCAATTTTCCCAGAGGTGCCATTGATTATTCTTTTGGTGCATATATGTATATATATATATATATATATACATTCATGTTTTGAGCACGATGGGGTCCTGTCCCGTCTACATGTCTAGTACTCTAGTAGAGGCTCGTAGATACGTATGTGTGGGAAATATGGTCTTACTAGATCTTATGTCTATGTATGTATATATATACTATTATGATAGCCTAAAGGGCTTATGTTTATATAGTAAATATGTTTCAAATGAAAGTCGTTTCTATGATTACGAGTATAAGGAATGTGAATGACGCAAGACGAGTAATAGAATGGGAGGTGCTCGGTTGTTAGCCCCGGGTACCCGTCATGGCCCGTAGCCGGGTCGTGACAAAAGTGGTATCAGAGCAGTTCAGTCCTAGGAAGTGTCTACGAGCCGTGTCTAGTAGAATCTTGTTTATGGTGTGTTGCGCGCCACGCTAATAAACAGGAGGCTACAGGGCATTTAGAAAAAATGACCATCTTTCTTCTTATGATATCGTGCGATAGAGCCATGTATAAGATTTTATCCTCCCTAATAGTGTGTTGTGATTTCAGAAATACCGCCAAAGGGAAAAGCTAAAGCTGCCCAGAAGGGCAATACTACGGTGAAAAGGCGGGCAGAAAGAGAGCCGCCAATGAATATAGATGAGGATGAATCACACCATGAGGCTCCATCTAATGCCTCCACTACTCCGCTTATTACGGAAGAACAAAAAGGGGCTTCAGCTCCAGCTCCTATGCCTCCAGTTCCTCCACCGGCTACTTCGGGTCAACAAGTGACTGAACCTATTCATTTATTGACACAGTTGGTTGCCGCCCAGGCGCAACGGCAAAATGCTGGCCTAAGTGATCGGTCAGCTAGCAGTAGAGCCCGTGACTTCATGAGTTTAAACCCTCCGGAATTCTTTGGGTCAAAGACGGATGAAGACCCGCAAGGCTTTATTGATGAAATGTTGAGAACATTGCGGATTATTCATGCTTCCGAGACCGAATTGGTGGAGTTGGCATTATATAGACTCCGGGATGTGGCGATTTTATGGTATAATAATTGGATAGCATCGAGGCAAGAGAATGTGCCTCCTCCCGTTTGGCAAAAATTTGTGGATGCTTTCATTCACCATTATTTGCCACCCGAGGTCTGCCGAGCTAGAGCGGATATATTTTTAAATTTGAAGCAAGGGAATATGAGCGCTCGGGAGTATAGCCTTCAATTTAATTCCTTGGCTAGATATGCTCCGACTATGGTGGCCGATATGGGAGATCGGGTGCACAGATTTATGAGTGGCTTAGGGCCACATTTGTTCAAGGATTGCTTGACGGCTTCATTGCAAGATGGAATGGATATTTCCCGTATTCAAGCCCATGCCCATAATCTAGAAGGACAACAACCTCCGCAAAGGGGTGATCGTGATGTTGATAGAGGGCAAAGCAAAAGGGCCAGATCTATGGGCACAGTGGTGATTATAGAGAGGGATCAAGGCAGACATATTCTAGGCACGCAGGCCAATCAGTGTCGAGTGCACCTCCCCGATTTACAGGTAGGAGATTTGATCACTCCTTCCGTTCAGGATAGGGCCAGAGTTTGAGGGCCTCAGGTTCTCAGTTTGGGGGAGATTACAGTCAGGGGAGACCACCGGTTCCCCGATGCAGCCAGTGCAGAAAATTGCACTCAGGGCCATGTCGCCAGGGCACAGATGCTTGTTATATTTGTGGACAAACTGGACACTTGATGCGTGATTGTCCTTCGATGTATGGTAGAGGTGAGGTTCAGCCCACGGGGGTCGCAGGGCCGGTTCTTCCTCGCGCGCCGGCGTGGCGTACTCCCGCATTCCAAAGGTGGGCCGAGGTAGAGGCCGAGGGGAGCATCTACTGGTGCCACGCCCCCACATGTATGCTTTAGTCGGACGACAGGATCTCGAGTCCTCCCCAGATGTGGTTACAGGTACATTATCAGTGTTTTCCCATGATGTGTATGTATTGATAGATCTGGGTTTCACACTATCTTATATTACTCCATATGTTGCTAATCGTATTGGGGTGAAACCCGAGCCAATTAAACCTTTTGAGGTATCTACTCCGGTTGGTGATCTCATGATAGCTAGACAAGTATACAAAGATTGTATGATTGTGATACGTGATCGCCAAACTAAAGTTGATTTAGTTGAGCTGGAAATGTTAGATTTTGATGTGATCATGGGTATAGATTGGTTGGTCTCATGTTATGCTAATGTTGATTGCCGGATGAAAGTAGTTCGATTCCAATTTAAGGAAGAGCCCGTTCTTGAATGGAAAGGTAATACGACAACTCCAAGAGGTATGTTTATTTCCTACCTTAAGGCGAGGAAGATGATGGCTAAGGGTTATATTTATCACTTAGTCTGAGTTCATGACACCGAAGCAACATCGCCAACATTCCGATCTGTTTCGATAGTGAATGAATTTTCGGATGTATTCCCAGCTGATCTTCCAGGCCTTCCTCCAGAAAGAGAAATCAATTTCGCTATTGATGTGTTGCCAGATACCAAGCCTATTTCTATTCCTCCATATAGAATGGCTCCGGCAGAATTGAAGGAGTTAAAGGCACAGTTGAAAGATTTGCTTGAGAAGGGGTTTATTAGACCCAGTTCATCCCCGTGGGGAGCACCAGTTCTATTTGTGAGAAAGAAAGACGGTTCCCTACGAATGTGCATTGATTTCAGGCAGCTGAATAAGGTGACCATAAAGAATAAATATCCTCTTCCGAGAATTGATGATTTATTTGATCAATTACAAGGTGCTAAGTAGTTCTCCAAAATAGACCTGAGATCGGGTTATCATCAAGTAAGGGTTAGAGAAGAAGATATTCCCAAAATAGCCTTCAGAATGAGGTATGGCCATTATGAATTTCGGGTAATGTTATTCGGATTAACTAATGCTCTGGCCGTGTTCATGAATTTAATGAATAATGTATTCAGGCCTCTCTTGGATCTATTCGTAATAGTATTTATTGATGATATTCTGGTGTACTCTCGCACAAAATCAGAATGTGTAGGCCATTTACGTATTGTTCTTGGAATTCTCTGAACTCGGGAATTGTATGCGAAATTTTCAAAGTGCTAGTTTTGGTTGAATTCTGTGAAATTTCTAGGTCATGTTATTTCAAATGATGGCATTCGAGTTGACACTCAGAAAATTGAAGCGGTGAAGACTTGGCCAAGGCCTACGACGCCTACAGAAGTTCGTAGCTTTCTGGGTTTGGCAGGTTATTATAGAAGATTCGTAGAGGGCTTTTCATCTATTTCAACCTCATTGACGAAGCTAACACAGAAGTCAGCAAAATTTCAGTGGAATGACACTTATGAGCGTAGCTTCTAAGATTTGAAGGACAGATTAACCTCAGCTCCAGTTTTAACACTTCCAGAAGGGCCAGATGGCTATGTCGTGTATTGTGATGCTTCTGGCATGGGGTTAGGATGTGTATTTATGCAACATGGTAGAGTTATTGCTTATGGTTCGAGACAGCTGCGGAGCCACGAAAAGAATTACGCAACTTATGATCTTGAATTGGCTGCAGTTATTCATGCATTAAAGATATGGAGACACTACATGTATGGTGTGCATGTTGATATCTATACGGATCACAAGAGTCTCCAATATATTTTCAAACAGAAGGAGTTGAACCTGCGGCAAAGGCGGTGGTTAGAACTATTGAAATATTATGATGTGAATATTTTATACCACCCCGGGAAAGCAAATGTCGTAGCCGATGCACTTAGCCGCCGATCAATGGGTAGTTTATGTGAAGTTTCTCGGAGCAGAAAGAAATGATTCATGAACTCCATCAACTAGCTAATCTTGGAGTACGTCTAATTGATTCAGGTGGGGCTGGAGTTAGTGTTAATAATCCTACAGTTTCGTCCTTGAACATGGAAGTAAAGGAGCGGCAATATGAAGATCCTCAATTGAGCCATTATAGAGATACATGTTATGCAAAAGAGAAGTCTCCATTTGAAATTTCTATAGATGGGGTTCTTAGATACCAGGCAAAGTTATGTGTTCCGAATGTTGCGAATTACGCCGCCGAATCTTAGAAGAAGCTCATTATTCTCGGTATTCTATTCATCCAGGAACGACAAAGATGTATCATGATATCAAGCTGATATATTGGTGGGATGGCATGAAAAGAGACATAGCAGAATTCATAGTACAATGCCCAAATTGCCAGCAAGTGAAGATAGAACACCAAAAGCCAGGGGGATTATTGCAAACAATGGAAATTCCTACATGGAAATGGGAAGTGATCAATATGGACTTTATTGTAGGATTACCTTGTTCCCGAGGCAAGTATGATTCTCTATGGGTGATTGTGGATAGATTGACGAAAGCAGTACATTTCCTTCCAGTCAGAACCACATACTCAGCAGAAGATTATGCAAGGTTGTATCTTAAGGAGATTGTGAGACTTCATGGCATTCCAATATTCATTATTACGTAAAGAGGGCACGAACAGCCAAGTTCTGGAGATCCTTTCAAGAAGGTCTAGGTACTCAAGTAAGGCTCAGTACGGCATTTCATCCGCAGACTGATGGACAAGCCGAACGTACTATTCAGACTTTAGAGGATATGTTAAGAGCATGAATTCTTGATTTTAGTGGTAGTTGGGATGACCACTTACCCCTAATCGAGTTTGCATATAATAATAGATACCATTCCAGTATTCAAATGGCTCCATATGAAGCTTTATATGGAAGAAAGTGTAGATCTCCAATAGGATGGTTTGAAATAGGAGAGGTGCAGCTAATAGGCCCTGAGTTGATTCAACAAGCCGTAGAGAAAGTCAAAGTGATCCGAGACCGATTATTAACAGCCCAAAGTCACCAAAAGTCTTATGCGGATAACCGCCGGCGAGATCTCGAATTTCAGGTCGACGATTGGGAGTTCTTGAAGGTATCACCAATAAAAGTGGTAATGAGATTTGTTAAGAAAGAAAAGTTAAGTCCTCGATACATTGGACCCTATAAGATTATCCGCAAGGTGGGTCCAGTAGCTTATGAATTGGACTTGCCTTCAGAGCTTGAACTAGTCCATCCAGTTTTTCATGTCTCAATGCTCCGTAAGTGTGTTGGAGATCCTACAAAAATTGTGCCAATAGATGATGTTCAGATCACAGAAATGCTAGCCTATGAAGAAGTGCCTATTGCCATACTAGACAGGCAAGTACGAAGACTTCGGAATAAGGAAGTAGCTTCCGTCAAAGTTTTGTGGCAGAATAACAATCGAGAAGAGATGAATTAGGAAGCGGAAGAGAAGATGAAATCCATATATCCACATTTATTTCAGTCCCCGGAAGAGATCTACGATGAGACATCGAGATTATAAGGTACGTATACTTTTCTTTTATGCATATGGGTCATTTGTGGCCAGTTTATATTGCAATTGTGTTGTGGCCCTATGAGGCAATGTTATTATGGTTTGTTATGACAGGATAGTAGTAGCATATTATAGGGGAAACTCTGGCAAAATTTTTCTAGAATTCCCGATGACTTAACATTCGAGGACGAATGTTCCAAAAGGGGGGAAGAATGTTACACCTTAGAAAAGTTTCCGTTAGCGTCAGTGAATAGACTAACGAAGTGTACGATGTATATGGTGTTTTGATAAGTAAGAAATAACATTTAATGGTCCTAATTAAGATTTCAAAGACATTTGAAGTAGGAGACGAAAGTTGTTAAGGAAAGTAAGGTATATGTCATGTGTCGGGCAAGATTTACGAGTATCGAATTAATAATGACTTAATGAAGTTTTGAAGAAGAGTTATAAATTCTTTTGGATTGTTAATGAAGTGTTAAATAAGTATTAAGAAGGTTCCATAAGGATTTAAGAGCAAACAAATAAAGGAATTGAGTTTGTGGGAACTTTGGTAAAACTTGGCAAAATTTTCGGACAAACTTTTGGTCCCAATTGGTGGGGGCATATCTCCTAGAATATGAGGATTTTTCGTGTGTTTATTTTTTCCAAATTGAATTTCATCGAGTCTAGTTTCCAACGCAATAAACCGCTCATCAATGTGATGTCTGAGTAAAAGGTTATGGCCATTCTACGACAGTCTGTCTTAGCAAAAAATTCTGCGGACCATTTGTCGCCCAGTAGAATTTTTGACGGCCCGTAAAACATCCTACGGTCCGTCAAATTGACTCAGCCCAGCGTCAAATGGTCACGGTGACCCATTTTTGACTGGGAAGTTCTACGAACAATTTTGACGGTCCGTAGGAATTCATACGGCCCGTCAAAATGGGCGCAGAATTGCCCGACGGGATTAGATTTTAAGTTATTAAAAGGAGACCCACGTTCATTTTATTTCATTTCATTTTTCATTCCACACACGTCAAGAACTCTCTAGAATATTCTCTACTCTTCATCCACAAGAAAACAAAGGAAATCAAAGATCAATGTCAAGAATTCAAGTGAATCAAATGTAAGAAATTCATCAAAGTTCATCTAAGTCAAGAAATCCCAAGAAAAGTGAACTAGGGTTTTGGTGTAAGGAGAGTATTAACACTCAAGGTTTGTTCCTACACCATCTAAGGTGAGTTTCATGATCTTTTCATATTATTTGAAGTATTGAAAAGTTGAAACACCTAGATTCTACTAGAACATAGCAAATGGGTCATAAATGTGGGAATAGTGCTAGTGTTGAGTAGTAGTTTGGAATAAATCATGAAAATGGATATGTTGTGATTGTAGGTAGATTGTGAATGACATTTAGAACATGGAATGAGCATTATACATGGAAGAACGTAATAGTAAATTATGACCATGATTATGGGGAAATTGAAGTGAAATTGTGAAATGTGAATAATGTTGATAAATGATAATTGTTATTTATGATATTATGAATGATATTACGGATGTTTGGGAGTTGATATTGAACATGGAGGAAGTCATATAAACAAAGGAAATGCTGCCCAATTTTCTCTAGCTTTAGTAAGCCCGTTCATATAATTATGTAGCTAATGCCGGCACGAATTCTCTTGAAGGTATAACGCGTGCATTAAAGGAGAACGAGCAAGCAATAGAATAGTTAAACGTCAAAGGTATGTGAGGCTAGTCCTTTCTTTCTAAGGCATGAATCTTATGGCATGATTTTCCTCCTTCTTCATGAATTCCCTCTCTTCAAGAAAACTATGAGTACGATAATGATGATGATGATAAGCTTAAGTCTAAAGATTCTAGAGATTACGCTATGTTGTGCCTACACGGCTAATGGTGTTAACTGCGATTTATTGATGTTTCCCATTTGTGCACTTACCTTAAAACGTTAGTTCCTCCAAGGTGAGATAAAATGGCTATGAATACTCCATAACGAAATTGGGGGTTCAGACCTTATGTCACCCCGAATAATGACTATAGTTGCCCTCAAATTCTAATGTATGTTTTGATGATAAATGTGTAATGATGTTAAATTATGATAAAGCCATGATATGCCTATGAGATGAATAATAAGGATAAGTATATGATATGTACGACGATGTGATTCCACCGCGCCTAATTGGCTGGACATGTCACCGCTAAAGCGGGCTGCTAGCGATTCCACCGTACCTAAATGGCCGGACATGTCACTGCTACGGCGGGCTACTATGATTTCACCGCGCCTAGAAGGCCGGACACGATCACCACTAGTGGGCTGCATATGACGGTTACCGGGACGCGGGTTAACGATGACGATATATGAATGATATAATGATTTATGAACGGTATTATGATGTATACGCTATGGTAGTTCACATGATATGCTACGTATGATATATGTATAAAGTGTATCCATTTGAAGGTTATGTATCCATCTTATGCTTTATGATTTCTCTATTATGTTCATTTCATTCATGCCTTACATACTCAGTACAATGTTCGTACTGACGTCCGTTTTCTTTGGACGCTATGTTCATGCCCACAGGTAGACAGGGAGGTGATCCTGGCTCGTAGGAGATACTAGCTGTTTGAGAGCACTCCATTTTCCCGGAGGTGCCATTGATTATTCTTTTGGTACATATATGTATATATATATATATATATATATATATATCCATATTTTGGGCACGACGGGGTCCTGTCTCATCTACATGTCTAGTACTCTAGTAGAGGCTCGTAGATACGTATGTGTGGGAAATATGGTATCACTAGTTCTTATGTCTATGTATGTATATATATACTATTATGATAGCCTAAAGGGCTTATGTTTATATAGTAAATATGTTTCAAATGCAAGTCGTTTCTATGATTACGAGTATAAGAAATGTGAATGACTCAAGACGAGTGATACAATGGGAGGTGCTCGGTGGTTAGCCCCGGGTGCTCGGTGGTTAGCCCCGGGTCGTGACAACTACCCGTCGTTTAGCATTCGAGGACGAATGTTCTAAAGGAGGGGGGGAGGGGGGGGGGGAGAATGTTACACCTCACCCCTCTGGACTAGCATTGTATCGTAGCATAAGTCGGGAAATGGGAGTACTCTTGGATCGCGGGAGAATTAAGTCATAGCCGGTGCTCAGCAAAGGGTAAGATTTGCTTTAAGTACATTTAATATATAATGTTATGTATGGATGGTTTCGTAAGGGTTGGAGGTCAAGCGAAGTGAAGTGAAGTAGCAAGGCTTTGGGAAGAGTTGGTTAAGTTCCGGGAAGGACAACCTTGGAATCAAGGGACATGACCCTTATCAAGAATAATTAATGATAAACATTATGTATGGAAAATTTTGGAAGGTTCCGGGAGCAAGCAGATTGAATAAAAGAAAGTTAGTAAGACTTTGGAACAAGTTGACGGACTTTCGAAAGCTAAATTTGGTCCAAATAAATGGGAGTGTAACTTTTAGCGTGCAAGGAATTTCAGGTGTTTCAAGAGTCTAAAATGAAGTTCGTCGAGTCTAGAATCCAAATCAACAAACCGTTTGTCAATACGACATTGGAATAGGGATGTATGAGCATTTTAAAACGGACTGCTAGAGGCCAGCGAACCTGCGCAAAAATTCTAGAAATCACTTAAAGGCCCACTAATTTCGGCCCATTAATCCAAACCCGACCCACCAACCTATAAATACCTCACAACCTCATCATTTTACCTCATTCACCCCTAAAAAATTAGTCCCTATCCATGAGAGGTTACTTAGTGAGAGATTAAGGCTAATTTAGACCAATCCAACGTAATTAGTGTTAAATCCAAGCCCGGGAGGTGCGTATGACTTCGTAGTTTTCGGGTCCGTCATCGGATCATGGACGTAAAGGGCATAAACCTCATATGAAAACTGATCTTTGAAGCTTCCAAGGTTAATTAAGGTAAATCCCTCTTTATTATTGTTAATTAAAGTAATCCATTGCGATACTCGCTAAATTATCATGTATTAAATTAATTTGATCGAGAAGTGGGTGTCTCTTCGTAGTGGGTTATGAATAGATTTATATGATATTGGCTTGAATGGATGCTGTTGGTACTGGTGGTTGTCGTTATTATTAATTTTGGTGTTGTTTTGGTTGTTATAGCAAAGCCTGGATGAAGTAGAAATAGAGGAGGTGATGCTAAAATTTTCGCAGATTAAACTCTTCAGGACTATAAGATTTAGGTAAGTTGAATCAGTGAATCTACGAAATTAACTAAGCAAATTATTATTGATATAGGTTTCAGGATTTGGGGACAAGCAATAGAATAAGAGAGCGAGTCGGATTAGCGAGACAGAAGAGACAGGTATGTAAGGTTTAGCTGCCCTCATTTCCTTGGCATGAGTCTTAGACCTATTTAGCGTGCATGCCTCTCCATTCGAACTGTCCAAAGTTTTACAAAGAAAGGATATGTTTTTATAAGAAATTTGGATTTCGAGAAAAAGCCATGTTTTATGAGATTTACTGATTTTATGGGAAAGTATATTTTATACGATATTCTCTAAAAGAGCTTATTGATTATGACTAAAAGTCCGTTAGTGCAGATTCTTTGACCCTTGTTAAATTCCACAAAACGTCATGTATAATCCTTATGCTTGTTTATTGATATCATAACTATTATTGATTGTCCTTTTGGCCTCGATATACATTCCATAACTAATTCGGAGGTCACGACCTTACGTCACTCCGAAAGGCCCATGTCTATTTCTTGAACTCTGCATGCATTTATATATATGCTCCATTTGCACTATTTTACTTACCGAGCCGCGCTCTAGTCGGCCAGGTACGGCACGTAGATGTGCAACCACTGATCAGTTGGGTATGTTTATCGAGTCCCAAAAAGGGCCGGGTACGTTATGAACATAATGATGATATGAAGTTTTCGCGGACGCGGGTTGCCCCAAAGGCGGGAGGATATGATGATGATGATAAAGCTTTTTTACCGAGTCCCGAAAGGGCCGGGTACGATATCTCATCGAGTCCCACTAGGGCAGGGTACATTATATATATACACTCTATATTGAATATGAAAAATGGTTTTATCGTGCATTGCATATTAACTTCTTTCAAACTATGTCCTTCATTTTTCTTATCTTATGGTTATGTCTTGTTTCATTACCGCATTTCATCATGCCTTACATACTTAGTCCATATTTTCTGTATTGGCTGTTCCATTTGGAACCTGCATCTCGTGTTGTAGATCAGGACATGTTCAAAGAAGGAGTACCGTGATAGGAGCACCACCAGCGGGGTCCGTAAGAGCCATTCATCCGGGCTTGCTTATTTTTGTATAATATTATGTTACTACGGATTTTTTAAATTTATTTTGGACCCGTCGGTGGACGTGTGGTCACTACTTGTTCTGATGTTTATGTTTACTACTCTTAGAGGCTCGTAGACCCTGTCAGTATGTTAATGTTAGTCGTGAGGGTTACGTTTTGGTAAATGGGCCTATTTGTCTTATGTTATCTTTTGGTGGCGGCCTCGTCGACGCGTGTAATATGATATTGTGTGTATATATATATATATATATTATCTCTGGTCCTGTCTGGATGGTTCAGTGATTGTTGTGATTGTGCTATTTAGTTTGGGTTAGCTCAGGTGGCATTCCGGCCGTAAGGTCGGGTGCCCGTCACGCCTCCCGGCGGTGGTGTGACATTCTCAGTTGTTTATGTTCGTGAAAATTAGTTGGTTTATTGTAGAACTTTATATTACTAAGGTTGTTAATAATGAATCTTCCATTATTAGTGATTAATTCTTGAATTGGAAAGTTAGGGTTTATACTCGAAATTGGGGGTTTCACCTAGAATCCGAATTTGAGTATTTCATGAGTTAATCTAACTTTTAATTGTAGGAAATGATCACCTAGAACTTTAATTTCATGTTGAGACCTATAGATTCCTAATTTCATCTTTCTAGTTCATAAATTCCATTCCATAGGTTGGGGATTTGGGTCTTGAATAGAAGTAGGTTTGAATGATGTTCTTCTTGATTCTAATTTCATGATTCAAGTATGTTTATACTTTTATTATCTTAAGGCTCAAAGGAAGGGAAAGACTAAGGTTCGATTATTAGAGACTTTGTTGTTCGGCTCTCCGGGTAGGTTACGATTTACCTTATGTTGAGACTTCGACTAGTGAAGCGTATGTTTAAATGATATTGTCACAGAATGCATGTAAACCTTCGAGTGTGAAGTTGGGTTGTATATTGTCTTAGGTTAGGCCTTGTAGTATGATTTGGGTGCTAGCCACCCTAGCCACCCTGTTGTGTTTAATTACTTCTCTTGCTCTATTTACTTATTGCTTCTTGGCCATTTTGAGACATTGGGTAATTGTGACTAGTGATATATCATGACTAAGATATTGTGGTACATTACTTGATCAGTATTAAGATTCATTGTGGCTTATGGTGTAGCCTTATTATTGATATTATATTGCATCGTATTCATACGCATTTCCATGATACATTGATATACGCATTGTTATGGTACTAATGACGATAAGTGAGAGAGTGTATCCTCCAAAGTCATTGCCGGAGAGCATAAAATAGAGATGAGTGTACTTTGCCCGAGGTTTCTTACTGGGAACGATTGAGTGTCCGATGCCCGAGGTGTGTGCTGGGATTGTGAGAGTGGTACATGGACATTATAGGTCCCCCATAGGGCATGATCGCTGAGACGTGGAGTTATTCCGTCCGGTACATGTTGTACAAAGTTGCATATGCATTGCATTCATCAATCATATATTATTGCATTGCATTATATCTTCTAGTTTCTGGTGATATGTTGTGATGCTATCATGATATACTGGTTTGAATTGATTATATTTAGACTAGGCACAGTTGGGCTTAGATACTATAACATAGGTGGTGACTCATCGTGAGATGATTGTGATGTACTAGTTCGGATTGATTATACTGAGACTTGGCACAGTTGGGTATAGATGCTATAACATAGGTGATGACTTGTACTGTGGATATGGATTGGTATTGACCTGTAATTGTTGGTTTATGTGCTTATCTTGCTTTGTTGTCTTTATATACGTTAGCTAGTCTTAGTCGGCCAATGATACCTACCAATACTTGTTGTTGGTACTGACATGCACTTGTTGCATTCTTTTATGAGTGCAGAGTACTAGGTGGAATCGAATTTTACTCCTCATGGCTGATATTCGAGGATTGTTGATTCGAGTCTTTCAAGGTGAGTGCGAGGACGTTCGCTGCCCGACGACTCTTCCTTCTATTATGTCTTTATTTCAATCCTGAGACAGGATTTAAGACGAATTAAGTATTGCTATTATTCAGACTTATAGTATTTAGTTAGACACTCTAGTATGATCAGACCAGATACTAGGGCATATTAAATTTACTTCTGCATTTTCTTATATTATTATCGTAAGACTTACGTTATTCTATCTTCTTTCGCTTTATTTATGTTTTTGTGATTGTTGGGATAAGGGTTCACTTACAGAGGTAAGAAAGGTAGGTGCCCGCACGACTTAGTGAAAATGGGTCGTAACAGGGCGATGATAGTACTTTGAGGTACCATGGCAGATTAGATGTTCCAGATGTAGATGGGCTCACAGAGCGAATTATGGCTGAGGTGCACATTTCTAGTTATTCTATCCACCAGGTTGTATGACTATGTACCATAAACTTAAAGAGACATACTTGTGAAATGATATGAAGAAGAATGCAGCAGATTTTGTGGTCAAGTGTCAAAATTGTCCACAGGTTAAAGTCGAGCACCAAATCCCTAGTGGGTTGGCTCAGGACATCAATTTCAATTGTTAATGGGATATGATAAACATGGACTTCATAACAGTTTTACCTCGCTCGTATCAAAGACCTGATTCTATTTGGGTGATTGTGGATCGACTTAATAAATCATTACACTTTTAGCCAGTGAACACTGATTTAGTAGAATATTATGCCAAGTTATATATTCGAGAAATTGTCATGCTGCATGGGCCTCCAGTGTCCATCATTTCATCTAGAGGTGCTCAGTTTATAACGATCTATTAGAGGTCCTTTCAAAAAGGATTGGGTACCAAGGTAAACCTTAGTACGCTTTTCATCTACAGGCAAATGGTCTGGTAGAGCGCACTATTCAAACGCTTGAGGATATGCTGAGAGTATGTTTCCTGTCTTTTAAAGAAAATTGAAATGATCACTTGCCTCTCATTGTAGTTGCATATAATAATACTTATAATAATAGTTATCATGTTAGTATCAAGATGGCACCGTTTGAAGCCTTGTATGGGGGAAGCTGTAGATCACCTATTAGTTGGTTCGAAATTAGTGAAGCAATGTTGTTAGGGCCAGATTTAGTCCATCATGCTATGGAAAATGTTAAATTAAATCAACAACATCTAAAAATATCTCAGAGTCGCTAAAAGTCCTATTCAGACGTGCGTCGTAGAGACCTAGAATTCCAAATGATGATTGGGAATGGCTCATGGTGCAATAACAAGCAGCAGTTTAACTTGGGGGGTGGTGATTTAGTGGCAGTGGGTGGCAAGGTGGCTTTGTTGCCTATTCCATTAGGAACTGCTGATTTCTTGGTACATCACATTCATGCATTTACGATTCATGTGACGGTATTGATACTCTTGAAAGGTGTTCTATTTGCTCGCAGTTCCCGTTTGATAAGCATAAAGCAAATCTTAGTTTTCTTTTTCCTTCTGATGGACCTGGAAGTACAACGATTTTTCTAAAGTATATTTCAAATTGAAGTAATCACTTAAGTATCTTATATACTATTTCCCTAGACCCCCATTTTCTATTCTACCCCCATTCCTTTATTATTAGTATTCAGTTAATTCGAAATTGAGCCCGAACTTTGAATCCACTTTTTTTATTCTCTCTCTTTCCTCCCTTATTCTAAAAAGGGAAAAAAGAGAAAAGTGGGGGAGAGGGATTCATCACCAATATTTTATTGGGCTTCTTACTTCCTAAACAAATCCTTTTATATCTATATATAAATGTTGGTTTATCAAGAATAGGCAAGAAAAGCACTTCGAATTGTTGATTAATCTCCAGTGTTCACCTTTAATCATAAACAATACTTCGCTAGAAAATTTAAAAGAGAGAGTTAGACTACAAAGGATTCATACTATCTTTCTTCCAAATAATGATTACCAAGAATTTGAACGAGAACTGGATACGCTTGTAGAAAACCATTATCAATAGAAATTGATGAGTTCTTAACTTTAATCAATAAGTTTTGTAATGAACCAAAATCGAGTTTACTTGACCTGCTCAATTCAATCATGCACTTGCCATCTATTTCCATTGTTCAAATCTTTGACAACACGAAAAACACCATTGTTCAATTCTTTGACAATATGAAAAAATCAAAGCTCTGCCCCCCCTCTCTATCTATCTAAGGGATAGAGTTTCACCTATAAAGGTGTCATGAGATTTGAGAAGAAAGGGAAGCTTAGTCCCCGCTATATTGGACCATATAGGATCTTGTGGAGGATTGATCAAGTGGCTTATGAGCTTGATTTACCGTGCACCCAGTGTTTCGTATATCCATGTTGAAGAAGTATATGGGTGACCCATCGTTGGTTGTCCCTTCCGAGACTATAGTGGTTAAGGATAGCCTAACTTACGAAGAGATTCCAGTGGCTATTCTTGGTCATCAAGTTTGTAAGTTGAGGACTAAGGAAGTCGCTTCAGTGAAAGTTCTATGGAGAAACCAAAAGGTTTAAGAGGCTACATGGAATGCCGAAGAGGATATGAAGTACAAATATCCTCACTTGGTTGATGAACAAGCATAAATTGTCTAAGGTAATACTTCATGTATTTATGTATCTATGTCATTTCAGTATTCATGTTCTATGTCATGTTTTATCACATTCATGTATCCCGCCATGTCTATAATTTTCGATTTTCTTGTCATGTTATGCACATTACAATGCCCTATGAGGTTTGTGTTATTCTTTGGTAAGTTCATAGGTGTTTGCAAAATATTGGGTTAGTCCTATTTACAAAGAAAACTCTGTTGAAATTTTTGTAATGTTCCCGAGTTAGTCATACTTCTAGCCATGACTATCATTCGAGGATGAATGCTCTCAAGAGGGAGAAAATGTGAAATGTAGGTAAGTGCTTTGAAACCTATAAAAGGTATAAGAAGAGTCTTAGTAAAAAGTAAATTTTGAAGCTACACTACGGACCATATTTTCAAGTGAGTTTGCACAAGGCCTCCCTTCATGCGAGTATAACCCGTTTATTAGTTGGGAATATAGGAAAACTCGCTGCATGAAAGACATAGCCCTTTGCATTACCTTTCCATCGATATAAGGATCAGACCTGATAGATCTCTATACAAAGTGTTATGATCATTTTACAAAAAGGTCGGAGAGCAGTCCGCTGGACGGATATGCTGCACATACTACAATATGCCCTACAAAACGTAATATGCCCTCTGAATTTTGAACCGTATTTCATCCCAGAAATTTCTAACATTTTGTTTCAATATGAATTAGCATTTTTGGCCACGAAAAACAATATGTCCTGCATATTGAACGGCAAATCAGATCCAGCTTCTTTAAAGTCGCGTTTTTTCTGAATTTTCATTCTATTTTTCATTCCTCCAAGTCCTAGCATGACTGATATCTTCTCTCCTCATCCTTCTACATCAAGGTAAGTCCTCCCATTTATTGCTAAGTAATTCTGATACTTATACATGGATTCTTAATAAGATTCTACGCTAAAATCTTAGGGTTTTCAAGAAAACCCTTCTCAAAGGTTCAAGTGAAGGTTCTTGGGTTTCTTCTTCAAAGTTGAGATTTTTCTTTGAGTTTTGGAGAAACTAATGTATGTTAGGCTACTCTCTACATTTAGGAGCTTCATTATTCTTCCCCATGCTATTTTCTTCTATGATTATCACGAACACCTCATCAAATGTAGAACTATGCCCTAGTTTCATGAAACGCTTTGATGTTCTTATACTTAAAATGATGAACGTTCATATTTATTTTATGTATATCATTCTGAACATCATGTACTCATTACGTAATTCATGAATGATAATACTTTGATTTCCATGAGTTTCAAGCACATACATGAAATGTCTATGAACTACTATTACTTCATTCCATGAATTCTCCATGATTCCATGTCTCATGAAAACTATATTATGGATACATGTTATGAACCATATTATGATAAAGCTATGAAACAAGTTATGTTATGAAAACCATTGGCGCAGTTGCCAAGTATATTCATGTCCATGTTTTGGGAGTGGCACAAATTACCGAGAAGGTTAACATCTTAAACTACATATGCCAGTATAGGATAAGGGTCGTTCCATCAATTAGAGAGATTCCTTTATGTTACCCATTGCGGGTTAGTTTATGGATCCAAAGGATGTCATGTTCTTGTCTGATACCCCTACAAGGTATGAGATAGCTCAGCTGGTTGGGTTAGAAGCCAGAAGCAACATGCTTACGTAATGGATTACATGTCGGTTTACTAATGCTCTCCCATATATAGATACATATAATTATTTAATCTTGTTATTATACACATGTCAGATCATGCTTATGTTCATGTTCTATTTTAGTTTCAGTCCGGTATTACCTTATGATTCATGTTATTTATTTGGGCTGCCTATATCCCTGAGCACCCAATTACTATTCATTCGTTTAGTTGCTTTGTATTCGAGTACTATTCAGTAGTACTAACATACCTTTTCTAAATGTGCATTTCACGTGCAGAATATATATATATATATATATATATATATATATATATATATATATATATATATATATATAAGGGTATTTCACGATGAATATATATATATATAGATATATATATAGGGTGGTATGACTTCTCGCTAGGATTCATTTCGTATCGGCTGTTTGGTGAGCCCCACTTCTTTTGGGGTGTTATTAATTATTTCAGGTCATGTCATGTTATACAATTAAGGTTTGTTAGTGCCTTATCCTGATAAACAGTTAGTATTCATGTTCAAGTCAGATGCTTCCTAGACTAGCATGTCTTGTCGGATGTTCGGAGCTTTTTTATCCATAGTAGCTATGTACGCTTATGTTTTGAAACTACTTTAGAATCAATTATCAGACTTAATTAGATTTTCCGCATTTAAACTATTCATGACCTATACTTTCAGTAATTAAAACAATTTTATGATTTACATTCCACATATGTGTATTTTGTAAGTTATGTCAAGTCATGCATGTGGTTGCTCGGTCAAGTTCAGGCACCAGGTGCTTGTCCGCCTAGTCTCAGTTTTGGGGAGTGACATGTGGTCCGTAAGTATCCCACATTCTTTGGCCTTTTTGTAGGAGGGGATTCTACTATATTTTTTGGGTCCAATGCCACAAATAAGTAATTTCTTAGATTTGGCATCCTTCTGGATGAGCTGAAAGTCCTTTTCTGTATAGTGTTTCCTTTCTTTAGGTGAGGATGTTTTTCCTTCGTCATTTATGACCATGGGAATAGCTGGTCCCTTTTGAATTATTTCCCACAGTTCTGAAACTTCACCAGTTATGTAGCACTCTCTTCTGGCTTTCCACCAATAACAATAATTTTCATTGAAGCATAGTGGTCTTGTGGTTGATTGCCCTTCTTGTATTAGCCTTTGTAGAATGCTATTAGCTCTGATACCACCTATTAGGATCGGGCTACTCCTACGTACTCTAAGAATTTGATTCTTAGAGCAATCAAGTAAGAAGGTAATGCAGCAGAAAGTAAATCAACACAAGAATTGGACGTGGAAAACTCCTTGCTCGTGGGAGTCAAAAACCATGACCTATCTGATATAGGATTTAACTAATTTCCTTTCACAAAATTAGGAGACCTTTAATTCTTACAATAACCTGAGGACCTATTACCTGAATAGTCCACCTAAAATCACAATCTAATGTTTTAACCAACAAACAACTATTTCGTTACTTGCAAAAGTAAGTCGATAGAACCACGAAAGAACAAAGCCTAGAAAAACTAAAGAACTTGATCATGAATCCTAATAAGCTCAAGTTCTTCGCCGTCGTGTTTTTGGCTCTTCAATGACCAAAAGCTGACTGGGCGTCACGACCCAAACTGATGAGCCGTGACGAGTGCCTGACCACTACTGGCCAAGCACTGCTATGCTTGTATTTACTTCTCACTTATTAACCTAGGCCATACACAATCTATAACTGAGCTATACTGTCTCCTGAACAATCAACACACGAAACACCGTCTCGAGAACTTACGGCCAACGCATACATATAAACATAAATACTGAGAGTAGCAGCGCAAGCCGATTAGGCCGCTACATATACTGCATAACAAAACAAGCGTCGACGAGGCTGCATAACATCACATCTACATATCACTGTCTACAGACCTCTATGGAATACCGACTGTAGAAAAGACAGGACAAGGCCCTTGCCATACCCATATATCTATATATCAAAACGGCATACCAAAAGGTTGCTGCTCCCGATCAATGGAGCGCACTGACTGCCGCTGAGGGGAGGTCCTACTGATCTGGATCGTCTGACTAGCTACCTAATCCTGCGGGCATGAACGTAGCGTCCACAAGAAAGGATGTCAGTACGAGCAGTGTACTGAGTATGTAAGGCATGAATAATATTATAGTAAGAGACATGAAATATAACATAAAGAAGAGAGATAACCTGTACATCCAATTGCCTCATAAGGCGGATACCATGCGTGCTTAGCTTTCTTTGAAAAACATTTCTCATACATGTATACATAAAATAGAATTGCTGCGTAACGTGCAGCCCGATCTAAAAGCATATCATTTTACCGCGGAACGAACGGCTCGATCCATAAATATATATATATATATATATATATATATATATATATATATATATATATATATATATATATATATATATATATATATATATATATATATTATAGTGCCGAGGAACGAACGGGCCCGATCCATTTAACCATATATCCCGAGTCCGGACGATATCATAATATATCAACTGATCAGGTGGCTATGCGTTAACACCTCGCCCTTTTCCCATAACCCCATATATACATTTACATATATATCTAAATATATATTATAGCATAAGTAG